>NC_056625.2:172448385-172756440 GCF_002870075.4 Lactuca sativa | reverse complement strand
GATAAAACATAACTCTGGAGAGCCACAATGAGCATCTTTAATTCCTCTGGATGAACACGTTCATCACCTTGAACTTGGTAATTTTTGCTTTGAATCTTCATTAGAGGTTGAGATGAGACATCATCAGTGGTTTGCGATTGATGAGCAGCCATGGTTAGGGTTTTGAAAAGAACTTGGAAGAACAGAGAGAATAAAATCACAAATCCTTTGAGAAAAGTTTTGTGAGCGTAAAGTTAAAAATAAATCTCCAATCCCCTTTTATATGTAATTCCAACTTGAATACCAAACGATTGTCATTAATATCATTGCCACGTGTTCCTTGGAAGTTGTATCCATAGCCGTAAAGCACGCCGTGTCAAGGAAAAGTGATGAGCACTTTTCCCTAGAAAATCGCACAGTAACCAAACCATCACATCAAATGTCCTTTCGAAAGTACCCCATGGATAAGTATCAAAACCTTCAACAGGGAGGTTAGGCTCTTTCACTTTTGGGTTTACAAGCGAAGTCATGTGACAAACTTGTGAAATCATTAGAATGAGTTGGTATTACTCAGAACCTCAAGGATTTCGTGAGTGCAATGTGTGCCAATGAAAAAGATGAGAAACAAAATTAAAAAAAATTGAGTCATGTGATGTCGAAAATAAGATTTCGACACAAAGGCAATTAAATCATAGGAAAATATCAATTTGCTAATTATCAAGAGAGATAATTAACAACTTGTGCGGTTTCCCGTGAACTACAATTGAATACTTGTTAAGAAGTATCAAAGGGCATCTTTTATAAGGCTTTATGGGTTGGTTTGAAATTTCGTTACATATCACATCTAAACATAAGAGAGATACATTGTAAACGAAATTACTTGTTTGACCAGTGTAGTTAGGGACAAGTACAGGTTGAAAAAAAATATTTGAAATGACTAAGAATCAGATAGATACTTCCACAGAAATCATATACCTTAAACCAAAAGTTAGGTTGGATCTTGTTTGGTAAAAATGTTGTGGGTTTCGATCATTTTAGCAAGACCACGCAAAAAGAAAGTATATGATTGAAGTAACGAAAAGAGGTACCGAAACAAAAGTTTCGTTAAAATCTAGAACGAAGTTCCCCGTCAATTCCTTATAGTTCGAAAGTTTGTGTTTCACTTCCATCATGTTCTCATGATGTTAGATCATACACAGAGTTTTGATATGTATAGATCCTGATTAGTTTATCCCAGAAATCTCTTGGATATATGTCATTGTGTGTGATCGTGAAAGAACTTTAGGATGAAAAAGGTTGGTTTAGCAATTCGAATGTACCATTGCTATAAATTGACCAAGCAGAAAAATCTAAACTCAGTTGAGTAGAGTATGGTAGCACAATGACTAATGGAAATATAGTCTAGTTAGGAAGAATCCTCAGAATGAGAGATCCATTAAGGCTTCGAAACCCATTGAGTCGAGGAGGCTTAGGTCTACATTTTGCAGCATGCTTCTAGGGACATCCTAACTAGGACATAGTTTCGAAAATATACCTTTCCCTTAAGCAGCAAGCATGAACCTCCAAAAATCTTCGCTAATTTCTGTACTAGAAAAGATTAACAAAACACAAAAATATTTTTGGATTTTTGAATTTTTGAATGAAAATAACAAAAATAACAAAAAATCTTTTTGGTATTTTTGATTTTTAAAAAAGAAAGACAAGAAATAAAATCTTTTTGTTGTTTTTGATTATTGATAACGAAAAACAAAAATGAAAATCTTTTTGTTGTTTTTCATTTTTGATAACGAACAAAAATAATAGACAACAAAAGAATTGTACCTTGACTAACGAAAATTTGAAACACAGAAAAAGTAACAAAGATTTTTGTCAAACCATTGAACATGATGTCGAAAGCGAAGCATGTCAAAGCGTTGAATATGAATAGTAACCGCTGAATCAACATCCTTCCCTACTTTGGCTTATCATTCTAACGAAGGCTGACTAGGGACAAAATTCGCATCTATCATTCCTAAGCCATTTAGAATTCTTACAAAAGATTTTTCATCCAAGGGTTTTGTAAAGATATCAGTAAGCTGATCAGTGGTCTTTACAAAATGAACTTCTATGTTTCCATCTTCAACGTGATCTTTTATAAAATGGTAACAAGAACGATGTGTTTGGTTTTCAAATGTTGCACAAGATTATGGCACATGCGAATGGCACTTTGTGAGTCACAATACAACAAAATTTTCTTCATGTTGATTGCATAATCACGTAGTTGACTTTATATCCATATGATTTGTGAAGTGCAAGTTGCAGCAGCAACATATTCTGCTGTTGCTGTGGAAATCGACACACAGGTTTGCTTTTTCGATTGCCAGCTTACTAACTTCCTATCTAATAGTTGACACCCACCACTTGTGCTTTTTCGATCAAGATTACATCCACCTAAATCAGCATCTGAGAATGCCAATATGGAAAAACCTGACTTCAAAGGATACCACAATCCTAACGAAGTTGTTCCTTTGAGATAACAAAATATGTTCTTCACTGCAGTCAGATGAGGTTCCCTGGGATCCGATTGGTACCTTGCACAATTGCACACATAAAACATAATATCAGGTCAACTTGCCATAAGGCAAAGTAACGAACCTATCATACTTTGATACATTGTGAGATCAACAGCTGATTTATCCAACGAAGGATTAAGCCTTGTTCCAACTGCCATAGGTACTCTCAGCTTTGTGCTATTCATCATTCCAAACTTTTCCAGCAAATTTCTTGTGTACTTCTCTTAATTGATACATATTCCTTCTCTGTTCTGACGAATATTTAATCCTAGAAAATTGTTTATTTTCCCCATCATGGTCATCTCAAATTGACTTTTCATCAGATTTTCGAATTCTTTTGACAAAGCAGTGTTAGTAGAGCCAAAAATAATATCATCGACATAAATTTAAACAAGCATAAGATGATTTCCAACTTTCTTTAGAAAAAGAGTGGGATCAACTGATCCTTGTTTAAATTTCGATTGCTTTAAGAAAGTTGTAAGAGTTGTATACCAGCCTCATGGTGCTTGTTTTAACCCATAAACAGCTTTGTCTAAGATACAACAATGATCAGGGTATTTTATGTTAACAAAACCAGGAGGTTATTCAACATAAAGCATCTCTTCGAGTTCACCGTTGAGAAACGCACACTTGACATCAACATTCATTCTCCCATTCTCCCCCTCGAAAGTATGCTCCCCTTCAACATGAGTAGTCGAATTCAAGTGCTCCCCCTTCCACTTGATCAGTTTGTAAAACTGACAGACTTTCGTTATTATCTTGAGAATTTGTTTTCAAGTGTAAATGAACAATTGGTGGTATCACCGTCGAATCATTAGAGTGTTTCATTTCTTTTGGAATTCGATTATCCTCAACATAAATTTCAGCATCAATTACCCTATTAGGAGTACCAAAAATTAAATCATAATCAATATCAAATGAATTAATGCATTCAGATTCATTATTTGATTCATTAATGATTGGTTGTTGTGGAAAACATTTTTCGACACTTTTGAAATAGTGATCATCACTAAAAGTTTCGTCGATCTTCCATGTTCGCTTGTTGAGCACCCTGTATGCCACAAAATTATGAGAATAACCTAAGAATATTTCTTCATCAGCCGTAGACTGAAATTTTGAAAGATTATCCTTAAGATTCATAATGAAGCACCTACAATTAAAAACATGGAAAAATTTTACATTCGGTTTCCTGTTGTTAATGATTTCATAAGGGGTGATATCAAATCTCCTACGAATAAAAGACCAATTTTGAGAAAAGCAAGCGGTAGAAATAGCTTCAACCTAAACACATTATGGAAGATTCGCGTAAGTTAACATCGTTCTTTTTTCTTCACAAAGTGAACGATTTCTCCTTTCGACAACACCATTCTGTTGAGGTGTGTAAGCAGAAGAGAAGTTGTGCGAAATTCCTTTGTCAGTCAAAAATGAATCTAGTACGTTGTTCTTGAACTCAGATCCATTATCACTCTTGAATTTACAAACCTTTTTCTTCAAACTTAATTCGATATGTTTGATAAAATCCATCGTCACTTGAGTTGTTTCTGATTTTAAATGACGAAAATATACCCAAGTAAACCTAGAAAAATCATCAACAATAATCAAAATGTAGCTCTTCTTGTTGATTGTTTCAACTGTCAAAGTACCACATAGATCAATATGAAGAAGTTCCAAAGTTTCAAAAATCTTTGAATCAATCACAATCGGATGACCTTGTCTATGCTGTTTTCCTTGTTCGCAAGCTACACAAAGAGAATCATTATTAAATTTTAACACATGCAAACCTCGAGAAAGATCTTTTACCACCAATTTGTTTAGATTATTAAAAGTTCAAATGTGACAATCGTCGATGCCACAACCAGCTTATATCAGAGGAAGCCTTCGACAGTAGACAAATAAAAGGAACGCCAACAATGGTTTTGATGTCAAGCGTAAACATATCTCATTTTCGATTTGATTGAAGTAAAACTTCTTTCGTGTCGATGTTTGAAAAGACACTTCCTTCTTCATTAAAGACAACTTGATTGCCAGTACCACAACAAGTTGTGAAACACTAATCAAATTGTGTTAAAGACCTTCGACATAAGCAACTCTATTGAATGTAAACTTCCCATTGGTCACTTTCCCATAACCTTTGACTTGACACTTGTTATTATTTCTGAATTTCACAACACCAACATTTTCCAGACTTTGAAAATCCATCAGATTTTCCTTCTTCCCGGTCATGTGACAAGAGCAACCACTATCGATATACCATTTATCATCATATTGCTCATCATACAAGACCTGCAATTAATTAAAGAATTTAAGACCACTAGGTTGTTTGGGTCTTGGGTTATTAGAAGAAAATGCTTGGTGAAATGAAGAACATATTATCCAATTTTGAACTTTTTTTTTGAAACTATCAATTAAGTCTACATCATTATTTAAAGGTATCGAAATGTAATCATTCGACGATTTAAAGTTGACATTAACTTTTTCCTGATTCTTCTTAGTTGCATTCTTGCTGACGTTTTCTTTCGAAATTGTTCTACATTTTTGAACAAAAGGATTTGATTCTCTCAAAGAAGAACTTTCATTTCATGATTCATTCAAATACTTCTCATAGGCATCCTTAATTTGTAATTGAGAGAATTTTCTAGATTGAAATCTCTTTCCCTTACCTTTCAACCAATTATTGAAATTTGTTACATTTGTTTTTCCTTTAACAAATGAAGCTTTTACTAATTCTTTCAAAGATGGATTTTGAAAATGAGGTTGACCAGGTGATGTGTGTAAACTCAACTAGTTTTAAACCTACTTTTAATTATAAAATGAACACACAAAGGCAGTGGACCTATCAATTGTGGTACAACTAAATAAGTAGGGTATCGAACACAGGGAACGGTAAATTAAAACTAAATACTAATTTTATCTAAATTAAATAATAAGTAGGGGTTTTCTCTAGTTTTACAAGACTAGAAACTTACTAACTATCACTTAAACTAAAAACTAGAAAATAAAAGATTTAACTAAATTAAATAACGAGAAGGACTTATGTTTAGTTCAACTCAATTGATCATATGGTTGATATTATGATAATAGTGCAATGGATTAATTCTTCTATTGGCTACCGATTCAAGTGATTAGCATTGCGTTCGCTGCACTAATCCTTAGAGAAAAAACTAACTCAAACAGTGATCAGTTGTCTAATTTAATTTAATTCACTAGATTATTTATTCGGGTTAATTTAGACTTGTAATAGCTAACTAATTTGGTCCTTTAGTTAACCTCTTGTTGATGGTCATCAAACAAGCTCACACATGAATTTACCTAATTATACATTAATTCTAGTTTCACCTTCATTATTCCTAGACATATGATAAAGTGGTCACATAAACATATGAGGTTGACAATTAAAAGATGTGCATACTATTTAATTATCTTCCTATCAACAGAAAAATAGTTATCATTCACACACAAGGTTCTTTAACAAGCTAAAATCAACAAAATCACCAATATTAAATTAATCCTATCAATAATCAAACCATAGTATAATTTTGTATCCCCAAACAGAAGTTAAAGAGTTTTAGCTCATGATTGAGGTAATTAACAGCAATAAAACAAATTCTAATTGTCTAACCATGATTGAAAACAATAGATTAAGTAGAATGATGAGAATTTGCCTCAAATCTCCTTCAGAATTGAATTCTAGGTTGTATCTTCGTTCTTCAGATCTCTCATGGCTCTGATTCGCAGCTTGCTTCTCCCCAAGGGTTCCAAAATACCTTGTGTCGATCTGGATAGCTGTTTTTATAGATTCGAACCAACTCGTCGAGTCCAAGACTGACTCGCCCAGTCCACCCCTTATTTCCCGTACACGGTAAGTCACAAAGTCTTTATCCTCTCGAATCTTCGACGCTACTTGCCGAGTAGTCGACCCTACTCGCCGAGTCCCTTGTATTTTTAGTGTTTTTCTTCTTTGTTCAACTCCCGAGCTCCCAACCGCTTCACATGCTTCCTTTTACTTCTGAGCTTCGCTTTTGGACTGAAAACACAATTCAAACACTTTTAAGTATCTTTTGTCCATGATATGCAATAAGTTAGCTAATAAATGATAAAAATCTATACTTATTATGAGGCTAAATATGCAAATATCTAAATACCCCACACTTGACTTTTGCTTGCCCCCAAGCAAAATTGAATTTTTAGCACATTAGAATCACATAGGACAGCTCCAATCCAACCCAGCCATTATGCCAAGACCGCAACGCATGCATTTGTGTCTAAAAATTTTCCTAATAACCCCCCATACTCCAAATACTCACCATCCTCATAAACATTCGCCCACTTATCCCGAACAATGCTCATTTTATGCATCCCTCCGAATCCATCCGTAGAAAACCTCTTATCCTCAAGGTATTTTTAGTTGAGCAACCCAGCATACATAATCTAGAATTACAATTTATGATACCACTATGGAGCTCTTTGGAATTCTTCACTTCCTTGATAATTTGATCTTTGATTCTTGTGAATTCACCACCTTGTTTGATTTGATTTTTGGTATCTTCAATTTTTGAACTCTTGGAATTTTGATCTTTTGATCTTCACTTTAGTTGCTCCAAAATTCTTCAATCTTTTCTTGCAATTATCTCTTTTTTTTTTTAACACGTACCTCATTTTTTCACTCAAAACCCTACATGCTTAAGAAGGGGCGCTCAACTTCAACCTTTATTGGTTAACGATAATAATTTTCCTGGATACATTTCTGGTACACGATGTTAAACATATTGCATCCTTCGGGCTAAGCAATGTCGTGTTTTTGTCCAATGATTTCACTGGAATTAGGAAGCCACAAATGCACTAAAACGTATATAAGCTCAACTAAACATTTGGGTCTTCCTAGAATCATCAAATATAATACTAGCATGATCCCTAATTGCTTTACCAAAAATTTCTAAATTAATCCTAGCAAATTTTATGCAAAATTTTAAAAATTAACTAGTGTAACCAACCAACCCCCTACCCCACACTTAATTTATGCAATGTCCTCATTGCATATCGTGTATGATAAAGAATAATAAAAATAAGGAGAGAATTGGAACAAACTCCCCTGGGATAGTAGTGACGAGGTTGATATCTCTTCTCTTCAGCTCCATCTTCAATTGACTTTAGACATGGGAACAGCTCATCTGTGTGTTGGGTGTCAAAATCTCATGTGGTTGACAACTCTAAATATGTGGGAAAAAGCATATTGGAATCGCCTAGAAATGGTCTTCAAAAATATAGCCAATTGCCGCCTTGAATTGAATCAAATCGTCAACTCAAAGATAAAAGAAAGAGCAACTCGTCTAGTTTTATGTGGAGACTTGCCGAGTTGAATCGTCATATGGGTAGAAATCGTGAATTTTCGTTGGAACTCGTCGAGTTATAAGGGTGCACTCTATGAGTTTTCGGCTCTGATCGTGCAAATTCTTTTTGCTTCAGGACTGTTTTTGAGGTCAAAGAGGGTATTAAGGTAATACACCTCCTTATATTCTTCAATGAAGAAACTCCTTTTTAACCATTAAAACCATCAGACTTATAAAATCACTCAAATCTTCTAATTTTCTCGTCTACGACTCGACCCCTCACTTTATTTCCTCACACTTTATTTGTTCATTATATCCGTCACCCTATATTCTGAAACGATCAAAAACAAATACCAAGTAATAATAAAAATAAATCAAAATAAAATCCTAAATTATCCCTAAATACTAGAAGTTTAGAAAGAAAAAGAAAAGCAAATTCTAATGACGGGTTGCCTCCCGCAAACGCTTCTTTTTGTGCGAGTCTTTAGCTAGACTCCCAACTTAATAAACTCCTAATAAATTCGATGCCAATCCATCCGTTGCATTGAATATTTTCTTTGGACCAAATTGTAAAATTTGGCTCTTTGCTTCAAAAATTGGCCAAACGAGCTTGAATTCATGAAACCCAAGAATCTTGATAAGGGTTGGAACCGGTCGGATACTAATAAAAAATGGATCGCGCTTCAGAACTTTCTCCAAATTTGGAATCATCACCCCATGCTTCGAAACACAAACCGGAAGGACAAGGGACAATGTCATGGTAATGGTCAAACCACAACTTGGTCCCTACAATTCAACTTGTTCTTGTTCTTCGTCTGAACTCTCTGCTAGCAACCTTTCCAGCTCCTCCAAATCTTTTTCTGGATTAAATTCTTCATCTTGTAAATCTACATCTTGTGAATCAAATTGTTCTTGATCGTTAGACAAGATGTTATCTAACAATCTATCAAATTTCTTCAAATCTTCATCTGATCCACACTCCTCATCTTCTTGCTCAATTTCATGTACTACTTCCTCAAGAAAAGCATCAAAAGCATCGAGATTTGGAAAATACATAATAAAAAAATAAATAAATAAATAAATAAATAAACTATATAAAAAAATAATCAAAAAATAAAATAAAAAATGATAACAATTAGCAAATAAAATTAATTATTTAGAACCGTTCCCCGGCAACGCCGCCAAAAACTTGATGTGTGTAAACTCAACTAGTTTTAAACCTACTTTTAATTATAAAATGAACACACAAAGGCAATGGACCTGTCAATTGTGGTACAACTAAATAAGTAGGGTATTGAACACAGGGAACGGTAAATTAAAACTAAAGACTAATTTTATCTAAATTAAATAATAAGTAGGGGTTTTCTCTAGTTTTACAAGACTAGAAACTTACTAACTATCACTTAAACTAAAAACTAGAAAAGCAAAGATTTAACTAAATTCAATAACAAGAAGGATTTCTGTTTAGTTCAACTCAATTGATCATATGGTTGATATTATGATAATAGTGCAATGGATTAATTCTTCTATTTGCTACCGATTCAAGTGATTAGCTTTGCGTTCGATGCACTAATCCTTAGAGAACAAACTAACTCAAACTGTGATCAGTTGTCTAATTTAATTTAATTCACTAGATTATTTATTCGGGTTAATTTAGACTTGTAATAGCTAACTAATTTGGTCCTTTAGTTAACCTCTTGTTGATGGTCATCAAACAAGCTCACACATGAATTTACCTAATTGTCCATTAAATCTAGATGTTCATACTATTTAATTATCTTCCTATCAACAGAAAAATATTTATCATTCACACACAAGGTTCTTTAACAAGCTAAAATCAACAAAATCACCAATATTGAATTAATCCTATCAATAATCAAACCATAGTCTCAATTTTGTATCCCCAAACAGAAGTTTAAGAGTTTTAGCTCATGATTGAGGTAATTAACAGCAATAAAACGAATTCTAATTGTCTAACCATGATTGAAAACAATAGATTAAGTAGAATGATGAGACTTTTCCTCAAATCTTCTTCGGAATTGAATTCTAGGTTGTATCTTCGTTCTTCAGATCTCTCCTTGGCTCAGATTCGCAGCTTGCTTCTCCCCAAGGGTTCCAGAATACCTTGTGTCGACAGCTATTTTTATAGATTCGAACTGACTCGCCGAGTCCAAGACCGACTCGCAGAGTCCACCCCTTAATTCCCGTACACGGTAAGTCATGGAGTCTTTATCCTCTCGAGTCTTCGACGCTACTCGCCGAGTCCCTTGTATTTTTAGTGTTTTTCATCTTTGTTCAACTCCCGAGCTCCCAACCGCTTCTCCTGCTTCCTTTTGCTTCCGAGCTTCGCTTTTGGACTGAAAACACAATTCAAACACTTTTAAGTATCTTTTGTCCATGATATGCAATAAATTAGCTAATAAATGATAAAAATTTATACTTATTATGAGGCTAAATATGCAAATATCACTAGGCTTGAAAGATTCATTTCTCCTCCCTTCAACTTTGAATTTCTCAAAGTTTCTTCTTGGTTTTCTTGTCGAAACATGTGGAGTAAAAGGATTTTGAAATCGGTTTTGATAACCAACATTATTTCTTCAAAAGATTGTTTGCAAAAACTGATTTTGTGAAAACCTTTTATTGTTTGAATTCTTAACAAAACTTTTGGATTCTTGATTTTTTACATAATTCTCATGATAAGAAGTTTGAACATTAGACTTTCGGTTTGATTTCGAAACATGTTCCTTGTTTTTCGAAAAATCTTTTTGTGATTGTGATGATTTTGACATCGGTTTCTTGTCACCAATAGATGGTTTTTGTGATTGTGTCTTAACAGATTCAAACTTTTTCTTTTCAGACTTTTTGGAAGAAAAATTTTGTTGTTTCTTTTTAGACACATAATTATTCCAATAAGCCTTATTTCTTTCTTTATTCATTGAAATTCCATTTTCTTGTGAAATCATTTGAATATTTTATTTTTTACTTTCAACTTTTTCAATTTGTTTTTTCAGAAACTTTAACGTTTGTTTGTGTTTCAACCTTTGAGTTTTCTGTTTTAACCACCCAAGTTCGACTTGGATTTTCTCTTTGAAAAGTGTATGAATTTTTGGTAAGATTGTTCTCAATGGTGCTCTGATTCGAGAAGAATCCTTCCTTTAAAGCTTTCTTATTGTCCTCTTCAACCAGTTTGTTTATCTCATGATTCACACTTTCACCATTACTCTTTGTGACGAAAACTTGGTTTGGAAAGACAACATTATCAATACACTTGAACTTTGGATAAACCATAGAATTAGGTTCAAGATAATGACAACCTTTTTCTTTCATGATTGTGTCAAATTTCTTTGTCTCTTCATACACCTGATCTTAAACAATTCGAGGAATTTTTGTTTCTTTCGAAACACTTGAATCAATTGTTTCCTTCAAAACATCTTCATCATCATTGTCAGTCTGACTATCTTCAACAGTCACATGGTCAGGATCAAAAACTCTCGAAATTGAGGGTTGGTCTTTGTTAACTTTAATGTTTGAATCATGACATTTTTCTTTACCCTTAGTTAATGATTTAACATTAATGACAAATAAATGAGAACAATCAACAACTTTCTCTGCTTCAATTTCACTGATATTGTCATCTTCGATATCAGCAAAATTGTTTTGGGAGTTAGAAGTCGAATTGTCAGTCTTTTTCAAAATCTTGATTTGTTCATTTACAGTCAAGGTCTTATTAACTGTATCAACAAGATCATTACCATTCAAATATTCATCAATTTTCACAATTCCATAAGGATATATATTATCATGAACTTTATCAAAGTCAGAAATAGTCATCTTAAAATCATAAGAAGTGGAATCTACTTCTTCCCTTTCGAAGGATAAGAATGGTAGAAGCTTCCTATGTTGTTCTTTACTTATGTTACTGTAATGATGCAATTCAGTCAATTTACAATAGAGTCTTTTAGTAGAATTACAATAAATATTCCTTTGTTTTAACAAAATTTATTATTTGTATTCAAACTATCTCTATCTATCATGATGTTCATTATTTTCAATTCTAGATGATCTATCTTAGCCTTCTTTGCCTCGAACATCCTATGGGATTCTAGTACCTGAGTACTAGACTTTTTAGCCTCATTGATAGCAGAAATCACTAGGTTATTAACATATGTAACAACAACATCAAACTCAGTTAATACAGAATTATAAGCACTTGGAGGAATATTAAAGGATTGAAGTAGAGAACGTACCTTCGAAGTCATTGGTGCATTGTCTCCTGGTGTTGAAACAAAGCAACTACCAGTGATATTCTCTTCTTCATCCTCCTCATACCTTGCGAACATGCCTCCATGCGTTGGATTCCTCATTTCTTCGTCATCCGAGCCTAAAGACCATATTTGGTATTTTCCCTCATCCTCATCTTCTTCTTTCGCTACCAATGACAACCCCTTCGACTAAGCCCTCACTTCTTCGAGCCTTTCAAAAATAGTATGCCTCATCCTTAACCCTATTAATCTTTACTTCTTTCTTCTTCAGCATGCAGTCATTGGCCATGTGATTTGCTCCATAATAGTAGTGATAATCAATTCCCGAATCACCCTTTAGCTTTTTCTCTTGTTTCGAATCTTCATCCTTAGCCTCTTTCTTCTCAAACTTCTTTTCATCACTAACCTTTCCAGTGTTGTTTCCCTTCATTTTCGTTGCTTTTGACTTCGCATTGAATGGATTCTTATAAAACTTATTTACTCTATTATCAGAGTAAAAAGCCACTGCTTCGTCATCAGAGTTGACAATAAGACCTTCATATTCGGTACTTTCCTTCTCACTAATTTCTGTGACAACCCGAAATTTCCATTGTACGAACATCATCCATTCAATAGAAGCTAGCTCAGTTTCAGTGATTTTCAAGCTTTTCCGAACAAGTTTGTGTACATTAGGGTTTATGTTTTAGATGATATCAGGAGAGTGGATACTCCTGGTTTTGTGAAACTTGGGCATTTCAAGTTTCATACTGTTACAGTCCAACATCAGGAATAAAAATATTTTCTGCCAAAATATTCCAGGACTATAAATAGTTTTCTGAATTAAATTAATTCATTATTCACAATTCCAAATAGAGAAAAGCCATATTCTCTCTGACGGATCTTCGGGTTTTCATCCCAGATTGTGAGTCTACTTTTCTATATGTGATTCAATACTTGTTAGGTGTTTATTAACATCAATTGCATGTCTAGATATCAAGATCCGGGAGTTTACCGCCCAAGAACGTTCTTGGGGAGTAAACTCCAAAATGGAACAATATGGCTTCCTAGTCCCGATTCCTTGTTAGACAACTTGTTTAGGAGTTAGGATATGATCTTTATAGGCCTAAATGCATCCAAGAAACACAAGTTCTAGGAGTTTACGGCCAAGGAACTCCCTTGGGCCGTAAACCCCTTTTCAAGGGCTTAAGTGCCCTAAAACTTTCCCCAAATGCTTAAGGACTTTAACTACTAGTACTTGTGCTTGTTTAGAACATCAAAAGCCCATAAAAATCATAAGTTTCTAGGAGTTTACGGCCAAGAACCCCTCTTGGGCCGTAAACCCCTTTTTGAAGGGCAAAAATCATTCCAAGCACACCTAAGGCCTTTAGACAATTTACCTTGCACCTTTGGGACTAGAATAGAGAGTAGAACACATAGAAATCACTCCTTGAAAGGAGTTTACGGCCAAGGAACATGACTTTGGCCGTAAACTCCAAGTGAAGGCACCAAAGTGTGTCTCTTGTCCCCATTAGCCTTAGATAAATTCATGAAAGCAATCCTTGTTGTTTAAGTGCTTCAAATCAATTAAAATCCAAGAGTTTACGGCGGTAAACTCTAGGATGAAGGACCTTAGGCCGTAAACTCCCATATGGAGTTTTCTAGAGCCTTAAACTACTTCATGTGTTATTCCAATAAAGCTAGGAGTGTTCTAGAAGCAAGACAACACCACAAAACACCCAAAAACACCATTTGAGGAGTTCACGGCCATAAACCCATGAGTTTACGGCCGTAAACTCCAAGGTAAGGGGTTTGTTGGGTGGTGAACTCCTATACAAGGCCCTTTGATGATTCAAACCCTTTTGCCTTGTCCCGTAGCAACTTAGATGCAACCATTTGAACCTTAAACACTCATAAAAGTGTTTAAATGTTTTCTAAGTGTCTTAACTTATTTATTTAAGTTATTATTTGTCTAATTAGTTATATATATGCTTATTATATGATAACTAGGCTCGTGCGTGTAAACCAGTCTCTATTTGCCACCTAGCACGGTAGCCGACACTGCAATTCAGACGACTCACCACAAGTGAGTTCATACCCCTTGAATCAACCTTTGAAATGATTTTAAGTGATTTAAATACTTTATGGGGGGGGATACAAGTCAAATACTTATAAGTTATTGCTTCAATCACATGTGATTGTGTTTAATCACATGTGATTAATAACTAGGAAAACAACGATTTTCACCACTGTTCAAACTATTTTTCAACTGCTTTACTATTGAAATGTTTTACAAACTGTTTTACTATCCAAACTTACTTATAGACTGTGATTTAAACAAATGCTTCTTTTACTTAAACTGTTTTACCAACGTATGCCTTCAAAATGATTTATAGATCGACATCAAGTCAATCATCTCTTGAAATTATATTTATGCTTCAAAATGTTTTATGAAAACTTATTTATGCTTTATATATACAATTGCATGCCCGTATATGTATAGATATATAAATAATGTTCAAAAGGCTTATGAATGCCATCCGCCCTATTTCCTTTTTCTCGATTTGGATGTGGTCTGGTGGGATTTCGGGTGACCATCCGAAGGTCGTTTCCATATTACTTATATATCATATATACATGTATAGACATAAAAGTACTTCCATATTCATACTCATTAGTACATCATTAGCTGGTTACCATCTGGGTAACGCAGGATCATACATATACAGATATACTAGAAACAATACATATACAGATATACTAGAAACAATACATATACAAATATACTAGAAACAATACATATCACTACAAGAAAAAAGGCCTTTTATGACGCTCATTGCGCGTGGTAAAACGCTCAGACGACGCGCAAATGCGCGTCAAGGAAGGCCCTGTCATAAAGAGAGACGACGCTCTTTTGCGCGTCGTCTATAGACGACGCGCATTTACGACGCGCATTTATGACGCGCATTTACGACGCGCGGTTATGACACGCATTGCGTATCAAGGAAGGCCCTGTCATAAAGGAAGACGACACGCATTTGCGTGTCGTAACCTTACGACGCGCGTGTTTATGACACGCAATGCGTATCAAGGAAGCACCAGTCAAGAAAGGCCATGTCATAAATGAAGACGACACACATTTTTGCGTATCGTAATTTTAATTTTTTTTTTAAAAAAATATATTTATATATTTATTAATTTATAAATTAAATTTGCATTTAATCTCTCATAATAGAAATAAAATATCATATACAAAAAATGCAATCCATTGCATAATATAAAATAAAATACCATATACAAAAAATACAATCCATTGCATTTAATTTGTATGTATAACAAAGACATGTACATATGTGTTAAACTTGTTACCATTAACATCTAATCGTATGGACTCGAGTGTTAAACTTGTTACCATTACTATCTGATTCATAAGTCCTTTCAACAAGATTGTTACCTGCATAAATGAAAACAAACAGGAACCTTAACAGCCCAGCTATGAACAATATTGTTACCTGCATAAGTTTGTAAGAGGATACCTTTCATTAACAATGGAACCACCTGTAATTTATTAAAAAAAAACAAGGTCAAAACTAAAAACTAAGTATGCCCTTGCTCCTTTTTTCCCCTTAACATACGTAAATAATGATGTCTATCTTGATAAAGCTTATTCCTTTTCTAGATTGTAAGAGGGTTTTGATTGAGTCAATAAGTCCATTAAGTCAAAATGAAACAGATACTAAGTATGCCCTTGAATATGAACCATCCTTTCATATAATATTTTTATAACAAATCAATAGAAGCTTTTTTATAACAAATCAACCAACCACATCAGTCATATATAGATTATTATAATAAAAACAAACAAACAAATTTACACGATACAATGAGTTAAGAATATCAAATCTGCTTACCAGATGTTCTAGAATCCCACATTGAACTGCAAGAAATATGTAAAAGATATAATGATGAGGGTGAGAAGGGCAATTAAGTCTTTTTCACAATCATCTTCATTTCTGTTTAGCCTAAAGAGAATATTTGTTCTTTTACTAAGCCTTGCTCAACCATATTGTACCTGTAAATTGTAATTAGAAGAAGACTATAAGTCACAACAAAAAGAGAGGAAAAGAGTTGATCCAATCAGATGAGTTATTACTTGACTGTGGTTAACCAGAATGTGAAAACAGACTTTTTTAAAATTATGTAGTGGCTAAAAGAGTAACTATATCAAAGCATAAAACAAAACTTATAATAACAAAATCCAAATCCAAAAAGAAGTGTGCTTTGAAATTTGACAGGAAAAGAAAATGAGAGATCTGGTTAACATTATCATTCTCCTCAATAGCATCCAAGATAGTTCGATACAACAACAACGATGACCACACCTACAATCACATAGCCCGAATTAAAAACAAACACTTTTATTTACTTTTTGGGATTAATAATGGAGTAATAAAGATTTGAAATTTAAATAATAGAGATTAAGAAAATAACCTTAAAAACTGTGGGTTTTATGAGTTGGAAAATTAATGCATCGCCATCAACTAGTTAATGATCTTCAGCAAACAATTTCCATCCTCCACCAAGTCCTGTTTTCCTAGGGAGGTACTTTCTTGGCCACTCATCTCCATCTTCATGAACCAATGTCAATATTTCATCTCATTTAGGAAGGTAGCTTTTGCAAAAATACACAAGGAGACCCTGAGTACAATTCATAATAACATGTTAAATAGAAATTTAAAAAAAAAATGTTATTTCATGTGAAATGTGAATCATGTACATTCAGTTGCTGCCAAATTCACAATGGCGTTAAAACTCTCTCCCCTTAACAGCTTCAGACTCTGGTGCAATTTTACATGTAAGTTTTTTTATATATAACCTATAAAGGTTGTTGATATTTTATTTATTAATATTTTTGAAATAGTGAAATGGGACAGGTGTTCATCCAAAAGATGCAACGAACGGATGAATAGAGGTAATTAATTAATAATCAATTTTAAATTTCTTTAACATGAATCAATGTAATAATATTCATCGATTTTTGGGGGTAGTTTCAGGGATTCTGAAGAGAATGAGTCTCTGAGGTCTGAATCACTCAGATTGAAGAATCAATTACGTGATAGTAGTGAAAACGGGAATATCCTTGATTTTGCTAAAGAAAGATTAATTACATTATATAATATATATGCCACTAAATACAACAAATTATGGATTTTTCTTATAGATTGCTTTTTAATGTTAATCAAAATACAACTGTTTCAAGGAACTCAAAACCTCATCAAAAACAAAGATCAAACACATATTGGTCAATGGGTTCACTTTCAGATAGAAGTATGGCTGATTTAATAAAAATCCCAGAGCACAACAACAACAATCAAATTCAAAACAATGAGGATCATATACTTTGTGCTGAAGCATCAAGAAATGCAATTGAAGTTTTGAAAAGTAATGTTTCAAGGTTGGGAACGCAAGTGGAAATGTCAGATTTGGAGTTGGAGTCTCTTCGTAAGCAAATACTTAAAGAGAATAAACGAGGACAAGATATGTTGAAGAAAGTAACTAAACTTCAGGAGGAGAAAGAAGAACTTGAAGAGGAAAGGAAAAAAGATATTGCTACAATGAAGGAGTTTTATGGTGAACTAGACATATGTATGAGTAGAAAGAAACAGACATCAGTTACTTCATTGTTGTATGTAATGAAAAAGAAAACAAAGGGCATAAATGTAAATTAACTTAGGAGCAGTAAGAAGCTTTAAGTTTAAGATAAGGTTAAGCTTTAAGGTTAAGCTTGCATAAAGAGACACTAACATGCTTCTTTTTTACTTAATAGAGTTAATGGGTAAAACACTTAATCTACACAACTTTATGGGGCTGTTTCTTTTTCATGTTTGTACCGTTAACATTAGGTTACTCCTCTTCAATTCAGTTGGTTTCTTATAGGCAAAAAGAATGGTATTAATTTGTTTGTTTAGTTTTAATAGCAGAAAGTGAAAGATGGAAGAGTTTGGGAGGTTGAAAAGGGATTATTTGATAAAGATTCCCCTGAACAAAATTCATGGCAGGCATTTCCTGAGGAGAATCCCACAAAAAACTCCAAATCTATTAGAATAAGATTATAAGAAACAATGGGCACCAGAACAAGCAAGCAGCTGAAGGCCGCACCACCAGATGGGGTTTTGGAGAAGAAAGCTTCACAACGGTTCCTGCCTCTGCTAGTTCTCACTCTCAGGTAAACACAACACCTAATATCCCTATCATCACCACTAATTCCGGGCGTTCTAGTTATGGGGAGGAGTTCAAAAACAAAGAAAGTAATTCAGCTTCACGACCTGCTGGATGGGCTGGTTTCTAGTATTATTATTATATAAAATCATGTGTTAAAAAGATACTTGTCTCATGATCATGTGTTAAAAAATTCAGTTTTTTTTAGAAGAATGTTTGCCATAATGGAACCAAAACCTCTGGGAAAAAGCAGTCTTTTTAAGCTTTATGAACAATAACAGAGCTGATTTGGAAAAGGGGGACAATGAAAAAAAGACAAACTTACCCATGAACTGACTTTTTGTTAGGCTTTGAAAGTTCTGAACAAATTGACCCAAGCACTTTAATGTTTGATAGAGGAATAGAAAGTGAAAAGTGAGTGTACAATCACATAAATGGAAAGTTTGACTTATAAGTTAAAATTTATAAAATAGAGTTGACCTGTGGTAAGGAAACATTAGCATTAATTTTTTATCATTTTTTTATCTTAGTAAGCTTATTTACACTTTAATGAATAGATTGAAAATGAATTTGTTACTTTCTTTCATAATGATCAAAAACTACCTCAATAGATATGGAATTAAATTACCTTGCAATAGAGGAAGCTGACATATGCCTTCTTTCATATTCATTAGCTAGGCAGGTAAAAAACTGCAAAAGAGTAAATTTCTAGTGAGGTCCATAAATTCACAGTCATGTGTACGTCAGGTGATGTTATAAGGTCTGACTTAGGTGAGATGGCTCTTTCAAGCATTTCGTCAAACAGTTGGAGTGCATAGCTCCTCCCCTTTCTTTTTTGATCTATTTATTGGAATTATCACCACTTTGAGAGCATACAACTCCATTCTTCTTTTCAAAACATATAATTCAGCAAATAAGTTAACATATAAGGGTAGGAATACGAACTTAAGACTAAAACTGAAAACAAAATGACAAACCCCGTCTCTCTTTGTAATCTTGAATTGGCTCAATAGCTAGAAAAAAAAAAAGAATTAAAATTGATCAAAAACTACCTCAATAGCTTATTTACATCACATATAAGAGACTATATAACGTTAGTTTAAATAGTTGGTTCTTGATTTTAAGAAGTTATTTTTGTAACCTAGTTGTATATATTAATAATTGGATACCTGTTACATGTGGTTGATAGATAGCTTCCCAAACAGCAGCTAGTTCTAAGCCAATAGCTATAAGCTGAAACGTGAAATAAAGTTGTTTACAGAGATGAGAAGTAGATACAGGAAAAAATCAGAGGCATAAAGTAGAAATTGACAATACTAGATGAAATCGCACATTTAGGGAAAAATCATAATCCTTTTTCTTGATTGAGAAGATGAAGTCGAGATATGAATGAGAAATTGCGTGCCCCCTTATTTGTTGAATGACAGAAGAAATAGGGCAGGGTAGAAGCGTCCTTTTCATACCTTAGTGCAATCAAACCTCGGGCTTGTAAACCTGAGGAGTCTTAGTAAATGTATTAGGGTGGGGAAGAGGTGGAACGGTGAGCCTGAGGAGTTGATATCTAATCTTATGTACCAATGGTGATATATGTCATTCTTCTATGACGAGTATGAGAGATATTATTTGATAGGTGTGTAGTCGCCGATGTTCTAGCCTGAGGAGTCACAACACCATTACTATTTCAAATGTGTTATGTTTGATTAGGGTTTGCACATAGAAGGAAGTGAAAGTCGATCGGAGAGGAAGAGGTTTGCAGAGAGAAAGAATGGAGAGAATGAAGTCGATTTTGGAGGGCAGAGAGCAGAGAGGAAGAGGAAGCGGGTGTTCAAAATTTTGGGGGATTTAGTTTCCCTCCTTACCTATCAAGGAGTCCCAGAAACGCGCGTTTATTAAAATTATAAAGCGACATTTGTAGAGGACGCCCTTTTTATTATAGGTGCCCTCCGTGTTTTTAATATTTTTACATGAGACACTAATTTAAGGGCACTCAGTAATGCACGACCTAAATCCTTAAAATTTTTGAAGAGATGACACTTTTTTAATGTCGCTCTATAATGCGTAACATAAATCAAAGAGCGTCGTGTTTTGCGCGTCGTAAAAGGCCTTTTTTCTTGTAGTGTATACAGATATACTAGAAACAATACATATACAGATATACTAGAAACAATACATATACAGATATACTAGAAACAATACATATACAGATATACTAGAAACAATACATATACAGATATACTAGAAACAATACATATACAGATATACTAGAAACAATACATATACAGATATACTAGAAACAATACATATACAGATATACGAGAAACATTACATATACATGAATACGATATCAATTGTGATCCACTGTATCGGGCATGCCTTAAGTGTCATGGCCCGAGTTGTAGCCAGAATTCTCTTGGAGGGAGAGCGTGAGTTTGCGTATAGATCTATACTAGATTGACTATCCTACACCTTGCTGCTAGCTACAGCCGGACCTGCAGGTCTGCGGGTGCCAAACGTCATTTCTTTTATTACGACCATTCATTATGTCGTTGTTACCAGTCGATAGCATGGTGCAATTTATCACATTATGCCTTAATATAAATCCGGTTTAAGGTAGTAGTATTTAGTACAGCAGTAGTCTTATTATACAAAGCTACAGTACTACAATGATTTACCCATTACATATTTTAGTGATAATCTCACTTAAGCATTAGTGTACAAACTATATTTTTAACAAATGATAGTTATACTTGGGTAATTACACACTTTTACAACAGACAAGTTTACAAAATAGTTTAGCCTTGGTAGAAGGTTACTTTTATAGAAAATATAGGATTTTCTGAGAGATTCGAACTTTTACAAACACTTTCAAACATTTGCTTACATTTTTACAAACTTATACATTGAGACAGGTTCAAACACTTTTACAAGAAACATTGACACTAAAATACTTATGAACTCACCAGCTTAATGCTGATAAACTCTTTCAAAATAACTTGTATTCTCAGGTCATCAGTAGACAGGTACCGAGGCCAGCTTTTGAGAAGATGGAGTGCATTCAAGACTCATCTCATATTATTTTGTTATACATTATTTTTGGTGTCGATAACTGTACAGAACACACTTGTATTAAAATTATATATTCAATGCAATGGATGATGTTGTTTGCTTATTTACATTTACTGTGTTGTGATACTATACATGACGTCCTCCGCCCCAGAACGTTTCCGCCGTTCTTGGTTTTGGGGTGTGACAATTTCCTTCTCACCAACTCTTCCTGATACTTTTGAAACCAATGCCAATGAAACACTGTGACATCCCCATTTTCTCGGCCAGAAAAGACCGATTTTGTTTATGCTTTATAAAAATCCGAGTACTTCTTTTAATAAAAATGTTGCGGAATTTGTTCCCAGGAAAACATGAGAAATACGTTATTAAAACATTTTCGAAGAAACGTATTTTATTCATTTTAAAACGTTTGGGATGTCATCGTTAATATAGAAACATAAGCATAAACAGAACTTACATTTATTTACACTAGTGATCTACATCTCTTTGAATCTCTCAGTGTAATGTGACTTCATATCAACACCTGTGATATAAATAAACTGAGTGGGTCAGGTTGGGAAACCTGGTCAGTACATAGGGTTTTCAACCCACCATAATATAATTATTATGTTTATACAATCAAGCAATTAAACCCCATTACCCATCCCCATTATATTCTCTATTCTTAAGGATCTACCCTAAGAATCAGCTTATTCCTTGTTCATTCGTTCCTAAGGATCATCCAAAGGAATCGGCATGAAGTCCATCGTTGCCATGGTTTACACAATGGGCACTAAGTCTGCATAGTCGCCAGGGTTTAGGCACTAAGTCTGCATAGTCGCCAGGTTTTAGGCATCAAGTCTGCATGATCACCAAGGTTTAGGCACCAAGTCTGCATGATCACCCAGTTTAGAGTACACCAGGTGAACACATCGTTCACAACACCTACAGGTTGCGAGCCTGCTAGTGTTCCACTGGACTGTCTAGAATAGTCCGTGGTTGTCATCCATACTCTGCTGCATGACGGGGACATCGTTTGGGAAAAAGGCTTCTCACATCGTACACCTCTCACCCATACCTCATGGTCTATATCACCTCTCAACTCATCATCCAACTCATATTTCATCTATTATATCTACCCATGTTTTACCCCTACATTTTCGTAGATATAAAATACATATACAGTTTAAATCATTTAAAACATGTATAAAATCTTTCACCGACCATAGACAGTAAGTAAACAGACAATAAGCACACATAGCCCGTAGTAAATACTTCATATCTATGTGTAAGTTGAAGGGGACCATGCACTCACCTGAAAGATGGCGACTCAGCACTTGGACAACACTTTGAGACTCTCAAAACAATTATCCCTTGACGAAACCTAGTATCAATACCACTGGGGTTTAGTCTAACGATAACCGCGACAAATTAATAGTCCAACTATTATTATTATTATTATTATTATTATAATATAAGCATTAAATAACACTCAATATAACTCATAATAATAGCCCAAATACTTATTATAAGGTCCTAATAACATTACTATATTAAAACATAAGCTATACTAAAGATAGGTTAGGCGTAGCTCACTTACAGCGGGTTTTCTCGAAAACCGGGCTTCGCTGGAGCAGCGATTCTGAGCCAAAAGACCCTTTTTCTTGGGACTCCGGGAGCCTCGGGGCTTCCTTCGGGTGCTAGGGGGTTTACCTAGGCTTTAGGGGGGGTTAGGGGGCTAGAGAGAGAGTCTAGAGAGAGAAAGAATGGTTTGGAAAGGTGTGAGAATGAATGGAACCCGACACCTCTATTTATAGTGTGAAATCCTGACGGAATCACCGCGTCGGTTCACTGACTCGCCGAGTTAGTGCCATGTGTCATCACCTGATGGCTTTCCTTGGGGAGAAAGCCTTGGCCCATATTCAGCCACGTCACCCTTTTTGCAGCAGCACCCTGCTGACTTCTAAACCCCGTAACTTTCGCATACGAGCTCCGTTTTTGACGTTATTTTTTTCCACACGTAGGTAAAAACAAGATCTAAAACTTTCATTTAGACTCCGTCGGCTAATTCTTGACGGATCTCAAATTTAACAGTAGGAGGCGTTTAGACTGTTAAATGACCGCGAAGAATTCGTAACTCCTTCATACGAAGTCCGTTTTCGTCCATCTTCTTACCGTTGAGTTCCTATTAATGATATCTTCAACTCTCATTTAGGTCGCATAAGCCAAAAACCGCTCGAACTAAAATTCGAGTTTCGGGCCGTGCAATGCTAAGCCGAATCTTAGAAAAATCATAACTTCTTCATACGAAGTCAGATTTGGGCGTTCTTTTTATGGATTTTCTCAGTTTAACATATTGTACGACTTTTTTTTAGGTTGGTAAGGCTAAATTTCGCTCTATCGTAAATTCACTATTTACACTTCCGGGTGTCGTGCCTGTTTTCTCGTAAAACTTCAACGAGCCATAACTGCTTCGTTATAACTCGGATTTCGGCGTTCTTTATATGTACGGAAACCATAAGAGATATTCTACAACTTGGTTAAGACTATTTATTATAAATAATCTTTTGCCGAAAAGTCGTTTTCGACACTTATTGCCTCTAAATTGACTAGCCCGGATCTGCAGGCGTTACAATTATCTCCCCCTTAGGATGATTACGTCCCTGAATCATTAACGAAACAGGGCAGTATAATGACTCCAAACGTTATCTCTTCATCCTAGGTAATAATCGTAACTTCCTTGTTTCTTCGAATGAGTAACTAACTCTTAGATTCCTTGACTGTAGGCAGTGCTGGATCTTGCACTTGCTCCCTATCTCATGTTAGACTCCAGATTTGACCTTCAAGTCATAATCTCGATCCTCACTAAATACGAACTTAAGATAAGCTCTTTTACTACTACAATGTACCGATGTGTCATATTCTAATGACCTCTCATCGTATGTTGCAATGCTCAGAATCAGGTCTCTTAGAGTCAAATTCCAAAACAGAGTATACTTTCCTTCATGTTCTAATCACATCTTAAAAGGTAGCATTTCTAGCTACAAGCAACCGTCGCGATACCTCTACCGATTACTTCGATTATCTTTTACCCCAATCCTATGGCTTAAGTCAGATGCTACATCGAACTCGATTTTCTAAACCACTTAACATACTCAGCGAAGTCGGACTCAATTTGATATGACCACTAGGGTTGGAATATCAACTATCTTCTTAGTCATTACCGAAACGATGGTAACGACATACTTGAATAAAACGGAATCAATTACTAGCTTCTTGGTAACCTTGTGACTTTCCCAGATCCAAGCATGAGTCCTGTGCTTCCGGTAGTATATGCATCTACTACCTTTCACACCTACTCATACTCGTCCCAAGTATTGTCTCGTAGTCCCCAAGTCACCATACAGGAAAATCACATAACAGTTTAACAAATCAGATAACGAAACGAAGGCTTTATTATTTCTTGAAACGATTACATGGGTGTTCAAGTTCACCCTAGACTATGCCTCTAATAGGCTACATCATAAGATACTATGGCTACTACATAACTTGATCTTCAGATATGAAGTCCTCATCCTTGATTCCTCGCATGGTTTTCTGCTTCGTCGAGGATCATGTGGAATGCCCTTGTCCTTGGTGGCGTGTTTGGCCTTTCTGCCTCGTTTTTCTTTGGGCAGTCCCTAGAAATATGCCCTTCTTTGTTACATCCATAGCACACCTTCTTGTTGGACACACACTTGCTGGCGTAATGCCCTATATTTCCACATTTGTAGCAAGTCACCTCCTCTCTACATTTCCCAAAGTGCTTCTTTTTACACTTTTCGCACCACTTGGCTTCACTTCCTCCTCCTTCATCAATCTTTTAGAATTTCCTTTCTTTGTTGGATTTTGAAGATCCTTCATGCTTCCTTTTCTCACCAATTTCAGCTCTTTCTAGACCCTTCTGTCGTATCTGGGTCTCCACATTCTTAGCAACCCAGATGGCGGCTTTCAGGGTGGTAGTTTGCTTGACCATTGGAACGAAGTCCGTTGGTAATCCGAGGGAAAATTTGTTAACCTTGGAGAGTTCAGTTGGGACGAGGTGAGGAATAAGCTTCATTTTCTCAGTAAAGCATGCAACATATTCAGTAACGCTCATTTTTCCCTTCTTCAGATTTTGGAATTTGTTGTTGATCTCCAGAAGATCCTACTCAGAGCAGTATTGCATCTTCAACTGTACCAGAAAATCCTCCCACGATATCTTGCTTGCTTCACCTTCGGGCATTGAATCAGCTAGTAGCTTCCACCAGCTTAGTACTCCAGATTTCAACAGAGGAACCGTGAGATCGGTCTTCTTCCTGTTGCTACACTCGCAACTTCCAAACATCGTTTCCATCTCAGAGATCCAGTTCATGACCTCCACCGGCGTCGGGCTTCCAGATAGATTCGGTGGCTTGGATGCCTTGAAATCCTTGTATTTGCATCCACGTCCGTCATTTCCTCCATCCTGGTGGTTTTGCCTAACTATCGGCGGGTTGGCTTGACCAACAGTCCCACTGTAGTTTCCCTCCTCAGTCTGCCCTTCATTCAACTCAGGTTGTTCGACCTGTATGGTCGCTTCCTCTCGATTTTGTTGGAGCAAACGTCTGGTTTCCTCCATTGGACGATCCAACATCGTCTGGATCATCGCTTGCACTCCGGCCATCGTTATTGGCTCAGCAGCAGCTACCACAACCAGTATTTGCTCAATCACTAGGGGTTGGTTTCGGTTCCCATTGGCATGCACGTTTCCGCTACAGTTCCTTGCCATCTTGATCTATACACCGAATAAGGTGAATCTAGATCTTTATTTAGGATTGACGTTTAAATCATCCTTATCACTCCGAAACGTTTATATGCTAGTTCTAATATCGTATTCATATGTTTAGAATCCTAAACACATAAGGTTTCCAGATCCGGTCGACAACAGACCATAGATCCGATCAAACTATAGCATAACAAATCATTTAGCACATAAAAGCAATTTAGGCATCATTCCTAAAATAAGCTAGTGCTCACACCTCACAACCATCGCTTAGCATTCTAAGTTTAAGTCTAGAAATAAATCCATATTCCTAGTTCGCTTAAACTAATGCTCTGATACCAACTGTGACATCCCCATTTTCTCGGCTAGAAAAGACCGAGTTTGTTTATGCTTTATAAAAATCAGAGTACTTCTTTTAATAAAAATGTTATGGAACTTGTTCCCAGAAAAACATGAGAAATACGTTATTAAAACATTTTCGAAGAAACGTATTTTATACATTTTAAAACATTTGGTATGTCATCGTTAATACATAAACATAAGCATAAATAGAACTTACATTTATTTACACTAGTGATCTACATCTCTTTGAATCTCTCAATGTAATGTGACTTCATATCAACACCTGTGATATAAATAAACTGAGTGGGTCAGATTGGGAAACCTGGTGAGTACATAGGGTTTTCAACCCACAATAATATAATTATTATGTTTAAACAATCAAGCAATTAAACCCCATTACCCATCCCCATTATGTTCTCTATTCTTAAGGATCTACCCTAAGAATCAGCTTATTCTTCGTTCATTCGTTCCTAAGGATCAACCAAAGGAATCGGCATGAAGTCCATCGTTGCCATGGTTTACACAACGGGCACTAAGTCTGCATAGTCGCCAGGGTTTAGTCACTAAGTCTGCATAGTCGCCAGGTTTTAGGCATCAAGTCTGCATGATCACCAAGGTTTAGGCACCAAGTCTGCATGATCACCCAGGTTTAGAGTACACTGGGTGAACACATCGTTCACAACACCTACAGGTTGCGAGCCTGCTAGTGTTCCAATGGACTGTCTAGAATAGTCTGTGGTTGTCATCCATACTCTGTTGAATGACGGGGACATCGTTTGGCAAAAGGCTTCTCACATCGTACACCTCTCACCCATACCTCATGGTTTATATCACCTCTCAAATCATCGTCCAACTCATATTTCATCTATTATATCTACCCATGATTTACCCCAACATTTTCATAGATATAAAATGCACATATAGTTTAAATCATTTAAAACATTATAAAATCTTTCACCGAGCATAGACAGCAAGTAAACAGACAATATGCACACATAGCACGTAGTAAATACTTCATATCTATGTGTAAGTTGAAGGGGACCATGCACTCACCTAAAAGGTGGTGACTCAACACTCGGACAGCGCTTCGATACTCTCAAAAAAATTATCCCTTGACGAAACCTAGTATCAATACCACTAGGGTTTTGTCTAACGATAACCGCGACAAATTAATAGTCCAACTATTATTATTATTATTATTATTATTATTATTATTATTATTATTATTATTATTATTATATAAGTGTTAAATAACACTCAATATAACTCATAATAATAGCCCGAATACTTATTATAAGGTCCTAATAACATTAGTATATTAAAACATAAGCTATACTAAAGATAGGTTAGGCATAGCTCCCTTACTGCGAGTTTTCACGAAAACCGGGCTTCGCTGGAGCAGCGTTTCCGAGCCGAAAGACCCTTTTTCTTGGGACTCCGGGAACCTCGGGGCTTCCTTCGGGTGCTAGGGGGTTTACCTAGGCTTTAGGGGGGGTTAGGTGGCTAGAGAGAGAGTCTAGAGAGAGAAAGAATGGTTTGGAAAGGTGTGAGAATGAATGGAACCCATCACCTCTATTTATAGTGTGAAATCCTGACGGACTCGCCGAGTCAGTGCCACGTGTCATCACCTAATGGCTTTCCTTGGGGAGAAAGCCTTGGCCCATATTCAGCCATGTCACCCTTTTTGCAGCAGCACCCTGCTGACTTCTAAACCCCGTAACTTTTGCATACGAGCTCCGTTTTTGACGTTTTTTTTTTCACGCGTAGGTAAAAACAACATCTACAACTTTTATTTAGACTCCGCCGATTAATTCTCGACCGATCTCAAGTTTAACAGTAGGAGGCATTTAGACTGTTAAATGACCGCGAAGAATTCGTAACTCCTTCATACGAACTCTGTTTTCGTCCATCTTTTTACCGTTGAGTTCCTATTAATGAGATCTTCAACTCTCATTTAGGTCGCATAAGCCAAAAACCGCTCGAACTAAAATTCGAGTTTCGGGCCGTGCACTGCTAAGTCGAATCTTAGAAATATCATAACTTCTTCATACGAAGTCAGATTTGGGTGTTCGTTTTATGGATTTTCTCGGTTTATCATATTGTAGAACTTTTGTTTAGGTCGCTAAGGCTAAATCTCTCTCTATTGTAAATTCACTATTTACACTTCCCGGTGTCGTGTTGGTTTTCCTGTAAAACTTCGACGAGTCATAACTCCTTCGTTATAACTCGGATTTCGGTGTTCTTTATATGTACGGAAACCATGAGAGATATTCTACAACTTGGTTAAGACTATTTACTATAAATAATCTTTTGCCGAAAAGTCATTTTCGACACTTATTGCCTCTAAATTGACTAGTCCGGATCTGCGGGCGTTACAACCACCCATATTGATCTTTGACTCTTCAGCTATTTCATTCACTTCATTTTCGTGAGCTTTTAGCAGTTTGTAAAGTTCATTGAGAGTTAACAAATCGAATGTTTGTTGTGTATTCATCATCAGATGCACATTCCTCCAATCCTTACGAAGCCCCATTATGAAATTAAGGTCATATTCCATAGCAGATTTGGTAATTCGATACCTATTGCACTTATAGATGAGATCGTTCAGACGGTCATAGTACATTTCAATTGATTCTCCATCTTTTTGCTTGAATTCTCTTATTTCAATCAGACAATGCTTGACTAAACTGATTTTAGTCTTCTAAATACCCTGCTACTTTTCCTTTAGCGTATTCCAGATTTCTTTAGAGGTTTTTCAAGTTCGAACGTAATTATACACAACAAGAGGAAGAGCACCACGAAGCTCTATAACGCCCACAGATTTGGGCTAGTCAATTTAGAGACAATAAACATCAAAAATAACCTTTTTGATATAATATTATTTAGAATAAATAATCTTGACCAAGTTATAGTATATGTCGCAAGGGTACCGTACATATAAAGAACGCTGAAATCTGAGTTATAGCGAAGAAGTTATGACCCGTCGAAGTTTTACAGCAAAACCGGCACGACACCGGGAATCGTAAAAAGTGAATTTAGGATAAAATACTTTCTAGCCTTAATGATCTAAAATAAAGTCATACTATATCTTAAACCGAGAGTGTGTATAAAAAGAACGTCCAAATCTGACTTCGTATGAGGAAGTTATGATTTTTCTAAGATTTAGCATAACAATGCACAGTCCGAAATTCAAATTTTAGATCGGTCGATTTTTAACCAAAATAGTCTAAACGAGAATTGAAGATCTCATTAATAGGATCTCAACGATCAAAGGATAGTAAAAAACGGAGCTCGTATGCGAAAGATATGGATGAAACTTAGTCCCTACTCTTCAAGCGCGACAAATTCGATACAAATTTGTAAATCCTAGATAGTAGAGCTCGTATGTTAAATTCGATAATAGAGCTCGTATGTTAAAGATATGGACAAAACTTGGTCCCTACTCTTTGAGCGCGATAAATTCGATACAGTTTCGTAAATCTGAGATAGAATGAGAATTAGCCGACAACGTCTAAATGAAAGTTGTAGTACTCGTAAATACCAACGTGTGGATATAAAGAATGTAGAAAATAGAGCTCGTACGCGGAAGATACAGACGCAACTTAGGGCCTATTCTACAATAAAACCCGTATAAATAAAGGGTGAATCCTTCATATTTTTTTTCACACCATAAGCCTTTATTTCTCTCTCTAACTTCTCTATAGACTCCCCAAACCCCTCTAAATCCCTAGTAACCTCAATTTGCTAGATGAAAGACCCAGAGCGCCCGAAGGCTCCGAGAAAAAGAGCTTTTTGGCTTAGAAGCTCTGCTCCAGCGGAACCCGGTTTTTAGTAAAACCCGCTATAAGTGAGATACGCCTACCCTACTTTAAATATAGTTTATATTTAAATATAATATCTTTATTATAGACCTATAAATAAGATTTATCAGTGATTCAAAGTCGTTATACTGATTGATCTACTTACGGGGAGGATGTCTAGGTTGTCATTTATTGAGGTGTTTAAAGTGGGATTTCCAAACAGTATACTTCGTATACCAAACGGACCCTACCTCCGATATGATCCTACCTGGTTGTTCCTTACTTGATAGATCATGAAGTAGACTCTGAGTTAATGACGAATCTAGATTCATAATTAGTCGCAATAAATATTAGACTAAAATCGAGTGGTAATAATACTAGGTTTCGTCGAAGGAAATCATATTGTTAAGAATCAAAGCGCTGCTCAAATATCGAGTCGCCGCTTTAAAAAGTGAGTGCGTAATTACTTTCATCTTACACATATACATAAACTATTTTATATAAATTATGTGCTATGTGTGCATATTATCTATATACTTGTTATCTATGATGGATGAACGATTTTATACATGTTTTAAATGATTTAAACTGTATATGTATTTTATATCGACAAAATATGTTGGGTAAAACATGGGTAGATGAATGATGAGGGATGAAAGTTGATATAGAGGAGCATTGGCAGTATGGACATAGTGCCCTATAGGTGAACATTGGAAGCAATAGACCTAGTACCCTATAGATGAGCATTGGCAGCTACGCCACAATCTGTAGATGTTTTTGATGTACTCTAAATATCCTAGAAGCCACGCTCTAAGGATAGTATTGGCAGATGCGCCTAATAGAGGACATCATAACCCTGGCAGCCGCGCCTAAAGGACAATATTGGCAGCTACGCTTAATAGAGAATGTCATAATTCTGGCAGCTGCGCCTAAATGATAATATTGGGAGATGTGCTTAATAGATAATATTGACAGCTGTGTCATTGGCTACGATAGACTTCGTGCCTACTCCTTAGGACAATCGTTAGGACTGAATGAGTGAATGATAAATGATTCTTAGGGGAGATCCTTAAGAAATAAAGAAGATAATGGGGATGGGTAATTGGGTTGATTGTTAAATGATTAAACATAATTATATTATTGTGGGTTGAAAACCCTATGTAGTCACCAGGTTTCCCAACCTGACCCACTCATGTTTATTGTATCACAGGTATCGATATGAAGTTACATTACACTGAGAGATTAAGGAGATGTAAATCACTAGTGCTAATGAATGTAAGTTCTATTTATGCTTATGTTTCTATATTGACGATGACATCCCAATGTTTTAAAAAGGAATAAAATACATTTCTTCGGAAATGCTTTGATAATATATTTATCATGTTTTTCTAGGAACAAAGTCTGCAACATATTTCTTTAAAAGATACTTTGATTTTCAAAATAAAGCATAAACAAATGGTCTTTTCTGGCCGTGAAAATGGGGATGTCACAAGCTCTCTCATGCATCTCTTCTCGTTATTCTGCAACCTTGTGGTTTGATCAACAACACTTTGAATTGATGCAGAAGTATCAATGTTTTGAACTGAAGGAGGAGGAAGAACATCATCAGTAATTCAATTCTATAGCTCTTCATCGATTCCGTTCAAGTAATCCTCCGTACGATCTGCCCATTGATCATAACACCCTGGAATAAGCATATGAATCTTTGTTGAAGATCCTAGCAAATGAGAGTAAGAAGACATGTTATTCATGTTGAAGTTCGCCATGGATGTACGGATAAATTCAGACAAAATCTTGAGAAATTTGAGATTACAAGATGAATCAAACAACAAATGAACACAGGACACTCGATTAGTCAATCGAAGTGCAGAATCAAATCAAAACTGAAGATCTACAAAGATTTTCAGGATCAAAAGTGCGAAATCTCTTGAATTTAGAATGAGATTCAAAAAAATTTTGTAACAAATGAAAATCAGGTCAAAACAGTTTGATTCCTGCTCTAATACCAATTGTAGTTCCGATTAAATTGAGTAATCAAACAGAATCAGAGTATAAATTAATTTACATTAAGAGATCTAAATATAATCTGTTTGGCATGTTTTATTGATTTATCAGTTGAATACAAGAGGAAAGAGAAAATGATTACAATCAGAGAAAAGTTCTTAACCTCTAAAAGTATCCTTCCCATATTTATAGGGAAAACTGAAAGCACAAAAAGTATAAGGACATTTGACATCTACGGTTCGACACTACATTAGTCCTTAAAGTAAAATACAATCCAACACTCGATATTACAAATAACAATGACAATTTCGACACCTCACAACCTTTGAACCCTAACAATTCTTCGGTAGGATCAACTGAAATTTTATATCTGAAGGCCATTGGGACCTTGGCTGAGGAACAATTGTCCATTGAGAATTTTTTCAACAGCTCAGAGGTATATTTCTCTTGATGAATGATTATCCCTTGAGGGACTTGTTTGACTTGAAGTACTAGAAAGAAATTAATCTCTCTATTCATGCTCATTTGGAACTTACTTGTCATGAACTTTGCAAATTCATTCACCATACCCTGATATGTGGATCTAAAAATGATATCATCCATATATATTTGGACAAACATTAAGTGATTACCATTTGCTCTTTTAAACAAAGTGGGATCAATCACACTACTTTTGTATCCAGACATGATAAGGAACTCAGTAAGAGTCTCATACCATGCCCTTGGAGCTTGTTTAAGATCATATATTGCTTTTTCTAGCTTGTAGCAGTGATTTGGAAATTCTTGACTCTCGAAACCTGGAGGTTGTTGCAAGTAAACTTCTTCCTATAGTTCTCTGTTCAGAAAGGCACTTTTGACATCTATTTAATGTACTTTGATATTTTTGTGTGCCGCATATGCTAGGAAAATGTGTATTGCTTCCATTCTGGCTGCGGGGGCATAAGTTTCATCGTAGTCAACGCCTTCAAGTTGGTTGTACCCCTTAGCCACTAGCCTTGCTTTGTTTCTTACTACCACACCGGACTCATCAATCTTGTTTTTGTATACCCATCTAGTACCAACGATTGTGTAACCTTTTGGCTTTGGTACTAGTTTCCATACTTTGTTTCATTCAAACTCTGTTGAATCCTCTTGCATTGCGGTGATCCAGTCGGTTTCCATGAGTGCTTCTTTTATGGTTTGAGGCTCGATTGAGGACATGAAAGTTGCATAGTGGCAGTGGTCCATTAAATCACTAGAGGATCAAGTTTGTATACTGTCGGATGGGTTTCCAATGATTTGACCCGGGGGTGATCCTTCATCCAGATGTGAAGACGAGTTTGTTGGTGATCAGGAGTTGCGGTGGAGGGAATATCTTTAACGTCAGATGACCCTACGGTAAGAGAAGGTAGTTCCCCCTCGATTTGATAGCAGCCTGTAGAATTATCTTGGACTATTAGAGTTTAAACAACAACAGTTGATGGAGGTTCCCCCAGAATTGAGGAAGGGAGTTCCCCGTGATCCAAGGATGGTTCCCCCTGGATAGATGATTGAGTGATAAACCTTGGATGTGATCTTGTATCTATGTTCTTAACCTTTTCATCCTCAGATTCTGAAGAAGCATTTAATTGGATATTGAATCTGTGGTTAGACACTGGAGCGGCATCTTCTAGTATTAGAACCTCGATGGTTGTCACGGGAATAGGAGTTGAACTTCCCCCTGAATCAGCGAGGTGGAAGTATTGAGTGACAACTCTTCAGATAAGGTTGGACCAGATAATTCAACGTGTTGTTGTTGAGAAACCGGAGACATCGGTATTTCAGAGAGATGAGCAGTCTATGCGGGGTCAAAAAGGTCATCATAGTTAATTTCAACTATGTTTAAGGGACCCGAAGAAGCTATGATATCACTTACCAGGATTGCTTTTGTTTCACTTGACGGAGCAGTGTTGAAGACGTAATAGTTCTAACGCCCGATGATCCGGGCTAGTCAGTTTTCAAACAATAAACGCCAACAAATGACTTTTTAACAAAATGTTATTTAGAATAAATAATCTTAACCTAGTTATAGTATATGTCACAAGGGTTCCGTACATATAAAGAACGCTAAAATCCGAGTTATAACGAAGAAGTTATGACCTGTCAAAGTTTCACGACAAAACCGACACGATGTTGTGTGACGTAACTAGTGAATTTACAATAGATGACTTTTCAGCCTTATCAATCTAAACAGAAGTTATAGTATACGTTAAACCGAGAGCGTGCATAAAAAGAACGCCCAAATCTGACTTCGTATGAGGAAGTTATAATTTTTCTAAGATTTAGCATAGCAATGCAACGCCCGGAAATCGAATTTTTAGATTGATTGATTTTTATACAAAACAATCTAAACAATAATTGAAGATCTCGTTAATAGGAGTTCAACGATAAAAAGACTGTCGAAAATGGAGCTTGTATGCGAAAGATATGGATGAAACTTAGTCTCTAATCTTCAAGCGCATCGAATTCGATGCATATTTGTAATTCTGAGATAGAATAAGAATTAGCCGACGAGGTCTAAATGAAATTTGTAGTACTCGTAATTACAACGCGTGGATATAAAGAACATTGAGAATAGCGCTCGTATGAGAATGATATGGACAAAACTTAGTCTCTACTCTTCAAGCGCGGCGAATTCGATATAGTTTAGTAAACCTGAGCTACAATGAGAATTAGTTGACGGGGTCTAAATCAAAGTTGTAATACACATAAATACCAATGCGAGGATATAAAGAACGTAGAAAATAGAGCTCGTACGCAGAAGATATGGACAAAACTTAGGGATTACTCTACGATAAAACCCCTATAAATAAAGGGTGAATTCTTCATATTTCCTTCACACCATAAACCTTTCTTTCTCTCTCTAACTTCTCTCTAGCCTCCCTAAACCCCTCCCAAGTCTAGGGAACCTCCCTAGCATTAGAAGGAAGCCCCGGAGCGCCCGACGACTCCGAGAAAAAGAGCTTTACGGCTCGGAAACGCTGCTCCAGCGAAGTCCGCTATAAGTGTGCTACGCTTATACTATATTTAATATAGCTTTAATTAAATATAGTAATATTATTAGGACCTTATAATAATTATTTGGGCTATTATTATGGGTTATATAAGTTTCTTTATAATATCTTTTTAACCATTCACGGTACGGGGAATCTGGTTTGGAGGGTCGCTTGGGTTGTTGGATTCAGAAGTGCTATATACAAAAAAATGATCTTGCCCTCTGGTGTTTCACGTCTGGCCCGATCTATACATGGTGGGTGAAGAGTATTGTTTAATGCTTATATAATAGTAATAATAGCTAGACTATTAATTAGTCTCGTTGAACATTAGACTAAACTCTAGTGGTAATGATACTAGGTTTTGTCAAGGAAATTGTTTTAAGTAAACGAAGTGTTGTCCAAGTACCGAGTCACTACCTTACCAGATGAGTGCATATTTACTTTCATCTTACCCATAGATATGAAGTATTTTATATAAATTACGTGTTATGTGTGCATATTGTATGAATACTTGTTGTCTATGTTGGATGAACGATTTTATACATGTTTTAAATGATTTAAACTGTACATGTATTTATATCTACAAAATATGTTGGGTAAAACATTGGTAGATGAATGATGAGGGATGAAAGCTAATATAGAGGAACATTAGCAGTGTGGAGATAGTGCCCTATAGGTGAACATTGGCAGCAATGGACTTAGTACCCTATAGATGAGCATTGGCAGTTGCGCCACAACCTATAGATGTTTTTGATCTACGATGTACTCTAAACATCCTCGCATTTGCGCTCTAAGGATAGTATTGGCAGTTGTGCCTAATAGAGAAATTTTGGTATAATCCATGAAGTCATCTCATCATCTGTCGTTTCCGCCACCAACCAAGTTGAAGTGGAATTGTTGTTGAAGATATGCATGGAAGAAGTCCTAGTACAGTCTAGGAAAAAAAATTATGATTATGTGGACACATTTATATGTGTTAAATTGTTTTGTGATTTTAGGAAATAAAAACTTGGGGACTGCGAGACAATACTTGGGAAGAGTATGAGAAGGTGTGAATGGTAGTAGAGGCCTATACTACTGGAAGCACATGACTCACACTTGGATCAGGGAAAGTCACAAGGTTACTAAGGAACTAGTATGATTCCGTATTATTCGTATATGTCATTACCATTGCTTCGGTAATGACTAAGGAGATGAGCGTTATACCGACCCTAGTGGTCATATCAAATCAAGTCCGACTAAGATGAGTATGTTATGTGGTTTAGAGAACCAAGTTTGATGTAGCATCTGACTTAAGCCAGAAGATTGAAGTGAAAGATAATCGAAGCGATCAATAGAAGTATCATGATCATTCTTAAAGTAAGAGCTTGTAGGTAGAAGTGCTACATGATAGAATGTGATTATATCACATTAGAACATGAAGGAAGGAAACTGCCATTCTAGAATTTGACTCTGAAAGACCTGAGTCTAAGCATTGCATCATACGATGAGAGATCATTTGAACATGACCCATCGGTCTGTTATGATAATCAAAGTAAAGTTTGTTAAGAAGAAGAAGGTGTTTCCAATGAGAATCGAGATTGTAACTCGAAGGTTACAATTGACAGTCCAACATAGTACAAGGAGCAGATGCAAGATTGAGCATCGCCTGCAGTCAAGAAATCCAAGAGTTAGATACTCGTTCGAAGAAACATAGAGGTTACAATTATCACCTAGTATGAAGAGATAAAAAAAATTCAATCATTATGCAAGCCCTGTTTCATTGATGATTCTGAGACGTAATCATCCTAAGGGGGAGATAATTGTAACGCCCACAGATCCGGGCTAGTCAGTTTTCAGACAATAAGTGCCAACAAATGACATTTTAACGAAAGATTATTTAGAATGAATAATCTTAACCAAGTTATAGTATATGTCACAAGGGTTCCGTACATATAAAGAACACTAAAATCCGAGTTATAACGAAGAAGTTATGACCTGTCAAAGTGTCATGACAAAACCGACACGATGTTGTGTAACGTAAATAGTGAAATTATGATAGATGAATTTTTAGCCTTAGAAATGTAAAAAAAAGTCATAGTCTACATTAAACCAAGAGCGTGCATAAAAAGAATGCACAAATTTGAATTCGTATGAGGAAGTTACGATTTTTCTAAGATTTAGAATAGCAGTGCACAGCCCGGAAATCGAACATTAGATCGGTTGATTTTTAGAGAAAACAATATAAACAAGAATTGAAGATCTCGTTAATAGGATCTCAACGATAAAAAGACAGTAAAAAACAGAGCTCATATGCGAAAGATATGGATGAAACTTAGTCTCTAATCTTTGAGCGCGGCGAATTCGATGCAGATTTGTAAATATGAGATAGAATAAGAATTAGCCAACGAAGTCTAAATAAAAGTTGTAGTACTCATAAATACCAACGTATGGATATAAAGAACATCAAGAATAGAGCTCATATGAGAAAGATATGGACGAAACTTAATCTCTACTCTTCAAGCGTGGCGAATTCGATACAATTTCGTAAATCTTAGCTACAATGAGAATTAGCCGACGGGGTCTAAATGAAAGTTGTAGTACTCATAAATACCAACACGTGGATATAAAGAACATAGAAAACGGAGCTCGTACGTGGAAGATATGGCCAAAACTTATGGACTACTCTACGATAAAACTCCTATAAATAAAGGGTGAATTCTTCATATTTCCTTCACACCATAAGCCTTTCTTTCTCTCTTTTACTTCTCTCTAGCCTCCGTAAAACCCTTCCAAGTCTAGGGAAACTCCCTAGAATTAGAAGGAAGCCCCAGAGCGGCCGATGGCTCCGAGAAAAAGTGATTTACGGCTCGGAAACGCTACTCCAACGAAGCCCGGTTTTTAATAAAAACTCATTGTAAGTGAGCTACGCTTATACTATATTTAATATAGCTTTTATTTAAATATAGTAATGTTATTAGGACCTTATAATAATTATTTGGGCTATTATTATGGGTTATATAAGTGTCGTTATAATATCTTTTTAACCACTCGCTGTACGGGGAATCCAGTTTGGAGGGCTGCTTGGGTTGCTGGATATATGCCAAAATGATCCTGCCCTCCGGTGTTTCATGTTTGGTCCCTGTTTGTACATAGTGGGTGAACAGTATTGTTTAACGCTTATATAATAGTATTAATAGCTAGACTATTAATTTGTCTCGTTGAACATTAGACTAAACTCTACTGGTAATGATACTAGGTTTTGTCAAGGAAATTGTTTTAAGTAAACGAAGTGTTGCTCGAGTACCGAGTCACTACCTTACCAGGTGAGTGCATAGTTACTTTCATCTTACACATAGATATGAAGTATTTAATATAAATTACATGTTATGTGTGCATATTGTCTGAATACTTGTTGTCTATGCTAGATGAACGATTTTATACATGTTTTAAATGATTTAAATTGTATATGTATTTATATCTACAAAATATGTTGGGTAAAACATGGGTAGATGAATGATGAGGGATGAAAGATGATATAGAGGAACATTAGAAGTATGGACATAGTGCCATATAGGTGAACATTGGCAGCAATTCACTTAGTACCCTATAGATGAGCATTGACAGTTGTGCCACAACCTGTAGATGTTTTTGATCTACGATGTACTCTAAACATCCTAGCAGTTGCGCTCTAAGGATAGTATTGGCAGATGCGCCTAATAGAGAACGTCATAACCCCGACTAGCTGCAGCTAGAGGACAATACCGGCAGCTGCGCCTCATAGAGAATGTCACAATTCTGGCAGTTGCGCCTAACTGATAATATTAGCAGCTGTGCTTCACTACTGGGTCATTGACAATGATGGACCTCGTACCTATTCCTTAGGATAATCCTTAGGAATGAATGAATGAGGAGTAGTTGATTTTTAGGGTAGATCCTTAAGAGTAATGGAGATAATGGGGATGGGTAATTGGGTTGGTTGTTAGATGTTTAAAAATAATAATTATATTAATGTGTGTTGAAAGCCCTATGTACTCACCATGTTTCCCAACCTAACCCACTCAAGCTTATTTGTATCACAGGTGTCGATACAAAATTACATTACACTGAGAGATTAAAGAGATGTAGATCACTAGTGTAAATGAATGTAAGTTCTGTTTATGCTTATGTTTCTGTATTGACGAAGACATCCCAAATGTTTTAAAATGATTAAAAATACATTTCTTTGGAAATGCTTTGATAACGTAATTATCATGTTTTTATGGGGACAAATTCCGCAACATTTTTATTAAAATAGGTACTCTTATTTTATAAAGCATAAACAAAATCGGTCTTTTCTAGCTGTAAAAATGGGGATGTCACAATATTCATCAAATTTGACATCGAAGCTTTCAAGTGTCAGTCTTGTGCGTCTGATGAGAATCCTGTTGGCCACCTTATTGGTTGAATAGCAAAGGAAAATGCCTTCATCTGATTTCGTTGAAAATTTATTAGGGTGATCCTTGTTGTTGACCACAAAACATCTACATCCAAAAATATGGAAGAATCTGACATGAGGTTTGCAGTTGTTAAGACCCTCATATGGAGTCTTGTTAAGACGCTTGCAAATGATGATTCAGTTTTAAACAAAGAAAATAGTTGTCACTGCTTCGTCCTAGAAGTATAGAGGAAGGTTGGAAAAGTTTAACATTGGTCTAGCTGCTTCGACCAAAGTACGGTTTCTTCGCTCTATTACTCTATTTTGATGCGGTGTGTATGGAGCTAAAAAGTTGTGACTAGTGCCCTTAGAAACCAAGAAACTGTTCAGGAGATGATTAGTAAATTCAGTTTCATTGTCACTTTTTATTCTTCTTACTGGTAACTTGATTTGGAGCTCGATTTCCTTTATGAAGTTGATCATGACCTACGGTGTATCTGATTTGAGTCTTAGGAAGAAGACCCAAGTGAAACGTGTGAAGTCATCAACTATAACCAGTATATACTTTTTGTGATAAAGACTGGCTATGGTAGATGGACCGCAGAGATTAGTGTGAAGAAGCTCTAATGGTTTAGAAATTAAAGAATCAATAACCAGTGGATGATTTCCCTTTGTTTGCTTTCCACACTCACAAGCTGGGAAAAGTGTATCGTTTTCGTACTTTAGCATGGGGAGACCACGGACTAGTTCTTCAATGACCAGGTTGTTGATATACCGAAAGCTCAGATGAGCTAGCTTGCGGTGCCATAACCAGCTAACTTTGAATACTGCTTTGCATAGAAAACACAACTACGGTTTGCCAATGATCAGTGAGACATCCAAGGGGTACATTGTTCCCTCGGATTTGGATTTGATCAACCAGGTGCTTCTATCACTCGTCATTATGTAACAATATTCATTATCAAATTCAACCGGAAGACCTGCTTTACATAGTTGGCCCACACTAATTAAGCTGTGTTTAAGACCTTCTACATAATCAACATTTTGAATTGAAAATTTTTCCGTGGTCAAAACATCGTATCCCCTGATGATTCCACCGGCGTTGTTCCCGAACGTGACATTTCCACTATTACAGATAGGCCTAAAGTCTCAAAGGTATTCTAACCTTCCAGTCATGTGCAAGGAGCATGCACTACCAATTAACCACCCCTCTTCTTGTTCCTCCTTGCATATTGCCTGAGAAATTAAACGGTTAGTTTGGGCACCCAAACAAGTTTGGAGCTTGGATTCACATGAGAGACTTTCTTACTATATGCATGCACGTGAGATGTAGGAACAGTTTTTTGTCAGTTCGTAGACCTAGTCCTAGGTGTTTGGTAAGTTTTGGAATGTTATGAGGTTGGATGGGACACAACATTTTCAGTGGATAAAATCCAAAAGAGAGATTTTTCTCGGATAATACCAAGACACCATATTTGGTCAATGGTCCGGAGGATGTAGTTTGATGCTTGTGCCTGGTCCGTGAGTGGTGTTTGGCTGTAGTTCCTTTGGAATTTGAAAAAGGTTTTGCACGTGAATTACTCCTAGGTTTTGACCTCACAACTGATTGAAGTGATTTTGAAGGTTCAGGAGTTGGTAAAATACCTTTCCACCTTGGATCGTTTAAGGAATATGTTTGAAAAGAATATCTTTGATTAGGCGTGACTTTCTTTTGGGATTTCGTAGGAGTGTTTGAAAATACTTTTGTTGCTGTACACTCCTTTTTGTCTGATCCTTTGACTGCCATGATTTTTGAAAGAGTTTTGTCAGCAATGGATTTTTCTAAGTTCTTTTGTTTTGAAACCTTGACATTTTTAAATTGGTTTTACATTCAATATCCCGCTTTTTGCCTCGGGAGCTGAGTTTCTCTTCAAAAGCTTGTTTTTTTTAGTTTTTGGAGATCCGCAGTCAGATATGTTCAACTGCGGTTTCTTGAAAACCTGTGACTATTTTTAAAAACGTGGACTTGATTCATCTGAACTAGAGAGTTCAGTAGTTTGTGAACATTGACCATATTCAAAATTTTTAGTTGGTAATTCATGAAGGATGGGCTAAATAGTCACTGTGCTTTTGACTGTAGTTTGCGGTGTGGATGACTGGACAACCGCAGAGTATGTCAAAGATGGTTCACTATTGGGACTTTTTATGGAAGGTAAGGATGGACAATTCTCAACTATTTATGGTGCTTCCACACCAATTTCTTTATCAACATCCAAAGAAGACTGAGAATTGGGACAAAAGATGGGTATTTGATCATTTGGATAATCAGAGCATTCAGGAAGAATTTCCTCGACAACACAATTATTACTTAGTTCATGAAGTCGACCGAAGTGACATCTTATGTCTTCAGGAAACATTTTATCATTAACTGGATAATGAAACTCACGATCCAGTGGGACATATGGTCGATCAGCATTGAATCGGGGAGTTGAATTGTCATTGGTTGAGTATCCATTGGACCATCCCAATTATAGGTGTTGTCCACAGTCCCATTGTTAACAAAGTTTTCAATTGATTTGGATTCATTAAAAAGCTTTTCTATTAATTGATTCAGACGAACAATTTCTTTCTAGGCTAAATCCCATTGATTTAAAGAAATATCTAACTGAGTTTTATTCAATATCCTAGCATCCTTTTCTAACAACAAATCTTTTTCTAGCAGGGCAACCTTAAGTCTCTTATCCTCAAGTCTCCCTCTCACATGATATAGCTCTTGGGACGCTATATTCTTTCATCTAGAGCCTTGTTGTAGTCTGAAAGGACGGCAGAACATGTGTCATTATGTCTGTCTAAGTATAGTTCATAATCATGTATGCTGAAATTATTAGAATGGATCATGATTTTTACCTACTCGACGATCCTGAGAGTGCCATCTTTGGCCATGTAGTAGTAGTTTCTTCCCAACTTCATCGATCCATCCTCTTTAGCAGCTACAACCCTGCATATCTTCCCTTTCCCCTTGTTGTTGAGATTTTCATCCTCATCTCCGGATGACCACACTTGATGATCCCTTTTCACATGAGCAACATATGCTCTTGCCTTTTCTTTTTCGTCCATTTCTTGGGCCATTCTAAAATAGATGCCTTATCCTTAACCGTATTTTCTTTGCAAAATTTAGCAAATTGATTCTCTTTATGACATTTGTGACAGATGATGACTTCATTTTTCTATTCAGTTGAAGTACCAGAGTCTGATGTTTTGTTTGACTGCGGTCCCTCATTGGAATGATGTGCATTCTGTGGTTGCGGTGGATGGTGTGTGTTTCTAGGATATCATGAGTGGTTAGACTGCGGATTGAAGTTATGGTTGAAAGGTGGTTTTGTGAACTTCTGATTCTTACGAAATGATGATAGTAGTAGCCTGTTGAATTGTTGGCTAACCAAAGCTATGGCATTTTGGAATTCTTCTTCGTCAGCAATTTTAGAATCAACTTCATATGACTGCGATGTGTTGTCATTTCAAAGTACGTAAGATGGTTCAGTCGGGTATAAGAACTGTGGAGTTTTGACTTGTGGAGTTTGAGCTATTAGGGAAAATGGACCACCAAGATCAGCACAATCTTTGAGCACCATTGATTCTTGTGCCTGAAGTTCTTTGTACAGTTTGAATAAAGACAAAGTATGAATCTTTCTATCTCCTTGCATAATCGTCTTTGCAGTGGACCAATGCTTCCCAAACCATTGAGAAACTGTAGATGAGAACTGTGGAGTTCAGACCCTTGATAAAGATTTTTGAGCACATCCCAAATCTCCTTAGCAGATTGGTAGTTGATGATGATATCAAAGTTATCTGGAGCTACACCGCAAGAATTTTCATAGAAGGATATATAATCATTCTCCATTTTGTCAAGATCATCTTTGGTTGGTCGATTCATTGTAGCTTGACCTCCACCCAGTCGTGCTTGAGCATCATTTTCTTGAAAAGGAGTAAGAACAGGAACATGTCGTCCTTCTTCCACGGATATCCACACATCTCTTCAAAGCCTCTTAAGATACCTTTCCATTCTTTGTGACCAGTGGTGGTATTCATTTGCAACAAGTATTGGTTCTCTATTAGAGCCTCCAACATTGTTGGAAACGTTTAATGATAAAGCTTGTGCCATATTTCCTTTGTTTTTGCTTTTTTTAAGAATGAGCTTTAGTGGTATAAAAGGCTTTTCAAAATCCGAGTTTTGTTTAAAAAGCAACCACTTTGGCTCTGATACCAATTGTTGAGAGAAAATCTTTGGTAGAAACACATGAACAAACGTTAGTACAAGATTATAGTTGCGGAATAAGTTAATCTCAAAGGATCATAAAAGCTCAACAACAATAAGTTAGATTTGTTAGATAGTTAGTTGTTGAATTATAAAGTGTCGAAAAGTAAAGGAAATGTAAATGAAAACAAGTTATATCAAGAATTATACACCAAACTGACTCATAACAAGGTTTGCAATCAAACACAATTTAGTATACGTGATCAGTTTAAAGTGAAGAGGATCTTCGAAGATAGAGATATAAGAAAATGATCTACATATTCCATAGTGAAAGTTCAGAAAGATCAATACGATATACAATAAGGAGAAGAGATAAAGAGATGTGTATTGAAAAATGAAGATGGAGACTCTATTTATAGAGTTCCATAAAGTTACATCATGAATAAACTATAATAAACTACTGACTCCTAAGTGACCATGAAATGTTCACTGGACAATGCAATGCTAATACGACAAGTCAGTTGATGTAACAAAAATCTTCACTGCGGTAGAGAGGTTGCGGTCCAAAACAAAACCTCAACTGCGGTAGACAAAAGATTCGTTGCGGTGACAAGATTGATTGCGGTAGACAGAATGATTTCGTTTCTCTATTGTTCCAAAGAGAGAAATCGAGAACGTACATCCAATCTACAATCGACTTTCTGCTTTGAGTTCTCTTGTCGCCGCCAGTGACTGTGCACATACTTTTTTGTTTGATGGTGAAAACAAGCATGAATTGGAAAAAGCCGCGGAGAAATTAAAATAAAAGGAGTCGTCAGCTGGTCACTCATATATACTTTCTGTTTTTGCCTTTCAAAAAGCCAACTGGAAAATTGTTTTGTTAGAGTTGTTATTTAGAATTATTTAGTTGTGACCATGGATTAAAAAAAAGCTAGATTTAAATCTTAATTATAATGCTTCTTGTTTTTGACTTTAATGTTTTTCGCTATTAATTATTTTTCATGTTCAAAATAAAAGATATTTCATATAAATTAAATTAATATAAATATTAATTAACAACTAGTGTTTCAACATGTGGTGAACCACAGATTACTTTTTGTGTTGGGTTTTTTATCGTCGCTTACCAATACAATCATAACTATTATATAACCTATACTTTAAAGCAAAATAAAAGACTTCGCATAAATGACACTAAACACAAACCATACGTCCCCACACGACCAAACAATTGTATAAGAAACACATCCCATAACATTCCATCAACACAACACAATATCATCTTGTACATCAACCTCAAAAACCCAAAAAGTGAAAACCAACTAATTCTATCAGCCCAATAACATTTTTTTCAATAATTCAGTCAATGTCTCATAAAAATAAAACACAAACAACTCATTCTATATGGAACCAAAGTAGTTGTAGGCATAACTTACTTTTGCTTTTAGTGTATTATAGCAACCTGCTTTCACGTCTTTCATCCCATGGTTCCATTTCTCTTCCCAAAATCTTTTGGATCACCGTAAAAAAATACAATACCAAATCATATATAAATATATCATGTATATATAATGTAGTGACCCTTATTATGATGACATGTGTGGAATTGTAATGATCTAGTGAATCATACAAACATCAAGAGCACAAGGAGTAAATAAACACGTTTAAGCTCCATTAGCATAGTAAGAGTACAAGTGGGTTTTGAATATTCTCTCACTAAACTAACTCTCAAATGGGTCTTACAGAATGGGAGTCACTCACTTTCTATTTATAGGAACGACTCAACTCATTTACACATACAAGAAGGTAAGCCACATACGAGGAGAACTTTGCACCCTAACATTCTCTCCTTCAAAGTTAGGATTGGATGTATCAGCTTCAATTTCCAAACGACCTTGCATGATCAAGACCAACTCCCCCTTAAAGTAACAGCGGTCTTCACATCAGCATAATGAATACCTGATAAGCTTTGAACACCCATATCTCCATTGTCCCCCTTTTATAATCAATAAGTGATTATAAAACCCACAAAAGATGAGAAGCGCTCGAGGAATAAACTTGATAAATCTCCTCCTCTATGTGTGCCAAAAATGTAACCGCGAAAATATTGCACGAAAAACAATCAAGAAAAGCCAAGAAAAATTTCCAAATTTTGTGAAAATTTTCGACTTTTGTGTGAGTGTTGCAAGAGATTTGAAATCTGGGTATAAACTCTCAATTTTGTAATTTTTCAGGGACCCGTTGCGCCAAAACAACTTCTAATGCGGAACTTTACCCCAAATGCGAAACAAGGCATAAAGTGATAATTCACATAAGCTTTAGGGACCATATTCGAAATATGTTCCCATGTCACAGAATATTACCCCAATGTCGAAACAGGGTAAAATTTGCCAATTCATTGAAACTTTAGGGATTCGAATTGAGAATTCTGATTCTTCACTAAACATTACTCCTAATACTAACAGTGAGTGTTTTCTGCCAATTAGTTGAAACTTCAGGGATTTGAATCAAGCATTTCACTTTCTTCCCATTTGGCTTTCCAGATGCGTGAATGAGGACCTTCATAGACCAAACACACTATCCACAAGTCAAAATTATGTTCGACATCACACCTATTGACCCACATCGAAGCCTTGTTCGACCTCCAAACCCAAAACGACTCAACCTTCTCATGTCGAACTCACTATCCACAAAACCCATCACAAATCGAAATTACCATCCACACATTGAACGAACTTCTATGACCTCATGTCGAAATTGTAATGACCTCAAAAGCATTCGACCCCAAATAAGCCAATCTAAAGCAAACCCAGTTAAATCATCAACCCAAAACACGATCTCATATGCGAACTCAATCAATGATATTAGGATGCGAACGAACAAAATCAAACGCATTCGACCCTCAAACGACTCCATTGAACACATTCGACTTGGACTCAACAACAATCACCGTCGAATTCGAGTTCGACTCCAAGTGCGTTTTTCGTCCTGTTTGATTTCTCAAAACACTTTCTATTCGATATCTGTATCAATCAAAGCATTCAAATCAACCATCAAATCAAATTTTGACTTTTATTCAACTCATTCATCCAATATCGAACAGTGGAATATACGATTTGGCTTAAAATGAATAATGATTGGATTTGGGTTTAAGAAATAGATGAACAATACTTGAAATCATATTCGTTTGGGCTCAACATTCAAAGATGAACAGTACCAAATAGTTGATATGGATCGAAATGAATTGTGGGCTCAAAATTACTATGAACAGTGTCTGATTCGAAATGGGGGCTTCGAGGTATGGATCATGAACAGAAAAAAGAAAATTAATTAGGCTTGATCTAATTTTTTTTATTAGATTATCAATGGGGTTGAAACAAAATTATCCAACTAGTTAAAACGATCAACAATCAAAAACAAAAAGCACGATTAAAAAAATGATTGAATGTGAATTTAGAGAAAAACCTTGATTGTTCATCTTCGATCTGAACTTGAAGTTTTCGGAATCCATATGAGAATATGAGAAACCTTCGATGATTCTTTTTACATTTGCAATACTCGAAACGATCATTGAAAATCTCGGTTCTTTGTAGGAACAATAAAATCACCAATCTTCACATTGTACCACCCACAATGCATGTTGTACAATTAGTTCTTCCTTGTTTTCAACAATCTAGTATCATCTTCATAAGATTATGCAACAACTTTGGGTTTGGAATTCAAATTCATTGCAACACTTGATGATTGTTGCTTTGGAAACCAAATTTGCTTCATCAATTTTGGATTCATGACAACTTTTGAAGATTTTTTTTTAGAAACCCAATTATTCTTGCTTTTGATCTTCTTCTTCTTCTTCTTCTTCTTCATCTTTTTGGATCTTGAAGTTTTGAATTCAAGAACAAATTCATTCTTGACAACTTCAACTTTGCAAGTTTGAATCAAATCTTTTGGAGTTTGATACATTTGAACTTCTTGGATTGAAGGCTTTTTATATGTCACAATTCCTTCAAATGAATCACAAGAATTCAAGTATTCATCGGTCTGAACTCTAATTGAATGAAAAACTTTCACATCTTCATCAAAATCACATTGAATTCCATTTTCTTGAAATTCAACAAACTTAAGAGCATGAAGATCCTTTGGGTTTTCAATAAGAGAAACATATTCCTTATAGAATAATTCTCTTTCTTTTCCTTCCTTTTGATTATAACTCCAAGATAACATGGTCATGGTAATTTCAATCAAACTTCCAATCTTCGAAAGAGGTTAAAATATCAATCTTCCATGATTATCTTTCAAGCCATGATAAGAAATCAAAGTTTTCCATGTAATCAACCCGCCTTTCAACAATAACCCATAAAATTGTTTCTCATTGATTTGTATTTGACATCTTCAATCAACACGATCCAAGAATCATAAGCCAAATACACGATGATCACAAGAACTTGAATATTTCTAGAGAGAGAAAGTGAATTTGAAAGAAATCTCTAGAGAGAGAAAGTGAATATGAACCAATTTCTAGAGAGAAAAAGTGAAACTAACAAGTATTATGGAGAGGGGAAATCAATTTTTAAATCTAATCAATGAATAAATTCGATTTCTAGAACAAAAACTCTCTCAAAGATGAAGAACTCACAACTATGAAGATTCACTCAAATCATGTAGTCATCATGGATCCATTCTTGAGATTTTCAAGAACACCCGTTCTGATACCAATTGTAGTGACCCTGATTATGATGACATGTGCAGAATTGTAAATATCTAATGAATCATACAAACATCAAGAACACAAGGAGTAAATAAACACAATTAAGCTCCATTAGAATAGTAAGAGTGCAAGTGGGTTTTGAATATTTTCTTACTAAACTAACTCTCAAATAGGTCTTACATAATAGGAGTTACTTATTTCCTATTTATAGGAAAGATTCAACCTATTTACACATACAAGAGGGTAAGTCACATCGAAGGAGAACTTTGCACCCTAACATATAATATGTGTACATGTATATATGTTGAACAAAATATTATACCTTGATGTTTGTTAACTGATGAAATAGTATTGTAAACCTTGAAACATATAAATTTTGTAGTAAAAACCCCACAAACAGGTCCCTTGACAATTCTATAAAAATCCAATGTTATTTAAGTTGATTGTTATTCTTTAGAAGATAGTAAATTTGTTGATTAGTTGATTTCTTACCTGTGTTCACACTTATTTGAGTTATAGTGGAGGAAGGTGTACAAAATTAATACGCAAGAAATGTGTTTTTGGGTTCTTATTATTATTATTTTTTTTAAATATTTTTCAAATTTTGTTGATGTTTATTAGGTGGTGTTATTGTACGTTGATTTGTTGATTTTGGTATTACTTTTTTTTTATTATTGTTTAACCTTTGTTTTCATGTGTGGATAATCTATGTTTATCCAAGATAATTCTATTTTTTCTATGTTTACTATAGAATGTAATAATGACAAAATTACCCTTATTATCTTTTTGTTCATATATTTTGTTAATAAGTATGCTTTATGATTAGCTGAATAATATTATAAATGGTTTGAAAATATTGTGATAGAAAAGCTATAAAGGGTAATTTTGTCTTCATTATATATGCTTTCACAGCTTCACAAAACAAGCTGAAATATAGAAATAAATGGAATCCTACCAACCAATTGGTTGAAGGATCTTAATTTTGTACGTTAATAGTTTTACCAAAATCAACATCCTAACTAACAAAAACAAAATACAGGGTACATGGATGAGTAATTTATGAAGAATATGATGGAGTTATTCAACTTTGAAGCATCTATTCAAAGTTCAAACAAAGAAAAAAACTATATATAAAAGCAAATATACCATATCAAAAAAAATTGTAATTTGTTTTCATGTGTGGAGAAATGTATGTTTATCCAAGATAATTATATGTTTACTATATAACGTAATAATGAAAAATTTACCCTTTGCCTTTTTGTTCATAAATTTACTAATATGTATGCTTTATAGCATTTAAAAAGTTTTAAAATTTTGTGATAGAAAAGCTATAAAGGATAATTTTATTATTATTACTTTCTATATTCTTTCACAGCTTCACAAATAAGGCAAAAATATAGAAATGAATGAAGGGATGTCAAAAAGTTCCGTGGGACCCGTTTGGGGGAATTTTAAAAAAAAAAACCGGGGTCAGGGACGGGAGCGGGGGCAAGGTTAACCTCCGTTTTAATTTCGAGGACTGGGGTGGAGGTAGGCAATCCCGTCCCGAAACCCCCATGGGGATCCCGTTAATAAATTACATATATATTTACCTATATTAATTATATAAATATATAAACAATAACATGATTTTGAGCTTCCAAATTTTATTAAAAAAACATATTTTTAAGTTGTTAGTATAATGTTTTTAAGATGTCATAACATTTTTATTTTTAACATGTAAAATTCTACTATAAATAGTTATTTGTTATCTAACAAATATTTTCTTTTAGCCTAAATAACAACTTCTTTTAGCTCAAAAAACAGACAGCCCAAAATTAATCGGGGACGGGAGAACGGGGGTAGGGCGGGGGTAGGAAGGGTGAACATTTCGGGGGCGGGGGCGGGGACGGGGGAACGTGGAAATTTCGGGGGCGGGGGCGGGGGATGCACTCCTCGTCCCGTTTGCTCCGGTTGACATCCCTAAATGAATGGAATCCTGCCAACTAATTAGTTTAAGAATCTTGATAAACAATGATGGTTTTCTAATCAAGGTATGTATGTTTTATGTTTTAGGCTTTTAGGTGAATAGTTTTCAAAAGGTTTTGATTTTTTTAACACAAAAGCAATAAAAGGTAATTATATCATTATTACAATCTATATTCCTCACAGCTTCACAATCGAAGCAGAAATATAGAATAGGTTTTGAAAATCAAGCACAAATATAGAGAAGGTTGTGAAGTTGTGAACCAAAGTCTTTTTTTTATGGGTTTTTTCTATTTTGAAGTGGGCTTTGTCCTAAAGTATGTGTTGAATGTTTTGGTGTTTCTTGTGGTTTTTTGGTTGAATAATCTTATATCTTATATTATATTATAAATCATATTAGTCATATCTTGAATTTTAAGATGTATAATATACAAAATATTTTGTACAAATCAATTATGTATAAATAAATCGTTAATACTTGTTAAAAGTTTTGAGACTTAAATTAAGAAAGGTTATTAAGAAAGTTAATTTGAAGCAAAATGACAATTTTAAAATATTAAATTTATGTATATAAATTAATTTATATTTTCTTAAACTAGACACCGATATTAATTAAGTTATATCAAATGTACAAACAGACAATATAAATATAAGGTCTAAGCATAAATATTTTATTTAAAAATTGTAATTTTTTATTACATAATAACAAATAATAATATCTAATAATTATTTCCCCGTAAAAAAACTATTCGTAAAAAGATCTATTTATCACTGCCGTTTTGTGCGGGCACACATCTAGTGTGTGTATATATATATATATATATATATATATATATATATATATATATATATATATATATATATATATATATATATATATATATATATATTCATTGGTTGATCTAAAACAAATCATGAAAATGGATGACACAATAGGTTTTAATATTGCAAACATATAACTACCTCCAAAAAAAAATTTCATATCAACTTCATGGAACTATGTTCATGTGCCTCAATTGTCGGTAAGACTTTTGAGCATCTTTTTGTGGTTTATTTTCTTGTATGTGGAAGATAGAATCTATTAGACTAACATTGGCTTTCTTTGATTCAACAACCACAAAAACTGAGATAACTGTTCTTTAACAGGTATTTTGGCTAAGAAAATCATGATATTTCAACATGTTAACTTAAATTTTTATTATCATAATGTTAATTATTAGTGGTATTTCGTGGGTCTTTTGAATGGATTTAAATTAGTAATAGAAATGTACCTCGATTTATTTAGTTACAATATTTTAATTTAAAAATCAACCCTGTACTTTTTGTTTATATCAAGACATATATGGTTATATGGGAATTACTTCAAAATGTGCCAGAAATGTTGCAATTCCAAGAGCTATAGTTGTGGTTGAATCAACAACAGCCAAATCATACAAATCTAATTTGTAAACCAAAAACTTTTGAACATGATATCTCATATCGACAAATGTTAGTTTAGACTAAAACTTTTCTGAATTACTAAATGCCTCGATTAAGATTTTGTAATTTTAGGATGAAAGTTTGCCAAATTAAAATAATGCCACTAATCACATTTTTCGATTTTAGAATGAAACTTCCCCGAATAAAAAATAAAATTCTCCTTACCATGTTTTTTAATATTACCCAGAAAGTTTTTCAACAAGTAAAATTCTCCTTATCATATTTTTTAATGTTACACTGAAAGTTTGTCAACTTACTAAAACGCTCGTAACTGTATTTTTAAATTTCTCCTTATCATATTTTCTAATATTATACTGAAAGTTTGTCACCTTACTAAAACGTCCGTAACTGTATTTTTAAATTTTAGACATAAACTTTGACAAACTAAAATGTTGTAGTCATGTTTTATAACTTTTGACTACAACTTTCTAGAGTTACTATAATATACGTAATAATATTTTGTAATTTTGAACTGAAACTTTTCTTATTTAGTAAAACACGTAATCATATTTTGGGATTTTAGACTGCATTTTCATGAACTGAAAATAATTCCCCTAACTGTTTTTTTGTAATGTTAGTTGTATTTTTACCTAATAAAAGCTAAGAAAATATGATTCTTACCTTTCTATTGGTCTTACGTATTGATACACTAACCCCTAATCATATTTTGAGATTTTATATTGCATTTTCACCAAAAGGCAACAATGCACGTAAACTTATTTTGTAATGTTGGACGGAAACTTTACCTTATAAAAGCTAAGAAAATCTCATTCATAACCTCTTATCGGTCTCATATTTTGATACACATAAATATTTTTGAAAGGTTATCAGGAGCATTTTCATTTACTATAATTTGCATTGTATATTTAGTAAAACGTTAAATCTGCAATGTTTATATGGGGTTAAATGCTTTTTAACGAATCATGTAAAATACAAATTCGTAGTATTTTTGTCCTCCCAACCACTTTTGTTCCTCCAAAAAAGAATGGTAGTTTTGCACATTCACTTCTTAGTTAACAATTTGTTTGTTAGTATAAATTGTGAAAAAAAAATGTTATTGTAGGATATTATGTGTTGCGTCATGGACTTTTCTATTGTATATCCGGTTGGGCCTGTCCCTCCGTGATTATAGATTAGGTGTGATTATAGATTAGGTTTATGCTATAAATAGTGCATGCATGTATGCCTTAGATACGCTAGTAATTATTATCTTTATTGTTTTTGTAACCACAAACACCTCTACAGTCGAAGTTCTTAATCGAGCTCTTCTGAGGTATTAAAGTTTAATCATTCAACATCAGTTAAACCATTCCTGTGTTCTTCATTACATCTTTAATTGTTTTTCTGCTTAGAATCTATCGATCCTACTAGAACTTTTTTCTAACAATTAGTATCAGAGCAGGAGACTGTGTGATTAATACACATCCCTTCTGTTTGAAGAATTCCTTAGGGTTTCCGCTTTTATCGAATATAAAAAAGTCGTCTTCTTCTTGTTGACGGTAACAATTATGTTTGATAAAACCCTAATCTCAAGTTTGCAGGTCTGATTCTAGCAGTTCTAAGGAAAGACTCATCATGTCTCACGCCGATTCTCAAACAAATCTTATCAACATCTCCAACAACATTGGATCCACTACAAGGGTTCCCATTCTTTACACTCAAGACTACGAAGTGTGGGCACATCACTTTGAAGATTACGTAGTTGGATCTGAGGATAATGGTTATCTCATCTGGGAAGCTATCACGCAAGGGCCGTTTGTTCACTCTGGAATGAACAGGACAGTGAAGACTCAAAAAGAATACAATCAACTTGTGGCGGACGTAGACAAAATGCCACAAGATGAAAAGGACAAGGTGCTATGTAATGTGAAAGCCATGAGAATGATCAAATTCACATTGCAATCTGATACTTTTTGGTTAGTTGTTTCATGCACGATGGCTAAAGAAATTTGGGATAGGTTAAAAGAACTCTACTTAACCGATGAAGATCTAGAACACTCAATCCAAACCTTGTTGCACTCAGAATTTGGAGTTTTCGAACAGAAACCTGAAGAAAAACTAATTCAAACCTTCGATCGCTTCAATCATCTTCTTAGCAAGATGATCAAGCATGGTATTGAAAGAAAAATGATCGAGCAAAAGGTATCCTTCATGAATGGTTTAAGACCATAATGGATGGCAGTGGTTTCAAAAGTGAAAGCTCACGAACAATTTAAATCATACTAGCTTGCGAAACTGGTGGGTATACTTAAATCCCATGAGAGTGTGGTAACCAAGGAGGCGAAGATAGTTTCGAGTGTAGGATCGCTGGCCCTTGTCTCAAAAGGAAAAAGTGTTGCAGAAGAAGAGGAGGATTCAGATATGTCTAAGTGTGATCTTACAGGCGAAGAATATGCAATGATGGTCTCCAACCCAAAGAAGTTTGCACGAAAGAAGTTCCCTGTCAATAAGAACAGAAACTGACAATGAAGTTACAATTCTTAGAAGGTGAAAGAAGAAACAAAGAATACCTCTCAAAAGGATGACGACAAGAAGGAAAGCAAGCTTGCAGGAGACTCTTGATTCGATTGCAACTACTGTCATGGCAAGAACCACTTTGCCAAAGATTGCATGTTGAGGAAGATGGCTGAGAAAGGGAATGGTGAAGATGATGAGGCGTATTACATATGAAAGTTGGAAGAAATAAAGAAAAACAAGGCAACTAATAGTTCTATTAATGCCTTGATTGTGAAGGAAAATGTGGAAGAAGATGAGTTCGGTGGTGTTGAAGTCTGGTCAACCGACTCTGGGGATGAACAAGTGAGAAAACCCACACATGGAAAAGCTTATGTGGCGAGAGAGATTAGTTTGGCTGGAAAATGTTTGATGGTTACAGATGGAAGATCAACCGAAGGTGAGCCTAAGGAGCCGAACCTGACTGAGGACAAATGCTTTGCAGCCAAGCCCGTGAGTGAGAAGATCAACGACTGTGATCGACTGATCAAAAAGGTACAATCCATTCTTGAATCACTTAAAGTTCTGGTAACAAATTATGAAGAAGAATTAAATGAACTAAAATTTAAATTTTCTAACTTAAGTGGTAGTCTCATGCAAATTCTCTTAGCAAACTCTAACCTAACTGACCAACTCAGCAGGGTGTCTTCGAAGAGTGAGGAGAGAAGAATGAGGATTGAGCTGAAGGAGACAGAGTTAAATAGGGCTAGGGATGAGATTATTTATTTGCAATGACATAATTTAAAGTTTTTGAAACAACGGAATGTCTTTTGCTTGATTGCTAAACGCTTATATACGAATATTGCTTAGTTGCACTTAAATTGTGAAATAGGGAAAAAGATTCATAAGATAGAGACCTTTATTGACTGTAAGGAACACAAGTGTATGCTCAAAAATCTTGTAGATGAAAATGATAGGTTGAAATTAAGACCGAGACCATTCAATCATTTGACTCGTCTAACGCCAAATTAATTTCTGAACATAAAATGAATATAGAAAACACGTCTAAATTTGATGAGGAAAGTGAGATGAGCGAAATCTCGGTGGAAGATGTAGTTGATTGCTTTGAATTTATGAAGAGCGTAACCGAGAATGAAAAACCCCTCATATCTGAAAACTCGGTTGAATATGCTCGCCTGTCAATGGACAAGCCACAAAAACTCAAAGAGAAAGCGATGGTATATCAGAAAGTTCAAACTGTGTCAAATCAAGTATTTGTTGTTACAGGGGTCACTAAAAAACAAACAACAGAATTGAAAATCTTGGTCGACACAGACAATGCTGAAGGATGCGATGATTACTTCTGGTTTGCCCCTATTGATAATGCAAACGAAACCGTCGGATTATCAGAGCGAACCTCGTGGAGGGTAAAAGGTAGATACGTTGTTGAACCCATCAACAAGCCCTTAAGTTTTGATAAACCAAGCACGAGTGGAACAAAAGAGATACCAGAATAACCAAAGAAAGTATCCAATGAATCTTCCAAGACAACCGAAACTCAAAAGGAGAAGCTAAAATCAAGCTTCAATATTCATAAATCTCAAAAACAGCTGGCTGAACAGAAACGCCAAAGAAATCAGAGATACATGAAGAATCTGAATGAGCGAAAATGGTTTTGGAAGTCTCAAAACCCTAACTATGTTCCTTCCAAGAAAGGAAAGTTTTAGTCCAAGGTCCTATTACTCCAAAGCTCAGAACCGAACATCCAATTTTGGTTCCAACACCAAAGCTTAGGACCAAACATCCAGTTTTGGTTCCAACACCAGTTTCGGTGACAACTTCAAGGTTAACAACTGAAAGTCAAACTTCGGTCCTTCCTGCTACCAACAAAAGCCGAGTCTGGCGTGGACTCGCCGAGTCTCTATGGGAACCCAATTCCTCTGAGTCCCTTCGACTCACCGAGTCACTCACCCGAATCGGTTACTCAACCCCTGGTTCGAAATCACTAAACAACCCACACCAACTCGTCGAGTCTGCCAATGGACTCGGCGAGTGCATCCCATGCACAACCCCAAACGACCTTCTGAGGTCAGATTTGTTCCACTAACTCATAGATCCAGTCCTTCCAAGCTTATTTATCACGTAAAGTTCATGTCTTGGTGCTCATATTACACCTAATGACTCATAAATGGTGTTTTAACCTCAAGCACAAAGATCCCAAACCAAAACCTCCATGGATTCATAAAAAGCTTGGACAAAGGGACACTCTGGACCTCCAAGGGTCCAGATCCAGAACCTAACTCGCTTAAGGGACCAAGGGAGCACTAGATCTAGCCAAAAAAGGGCTCAATAAGCCCTAAATCAATATGAACATCACCTCAACAGAAAATGGTTTGAAAATAGTACCTCAAACGTGATGTTCTGGACCTCGGATCTTCAGGAAGTTGATCCTCTTGTTTCCCCTTTGGTATAACTTCCTTTCCCTTGCTAGACAACACCTCCAAGGTCAACAATGGCTCCCACTCTCACTCCAAACGCTCAAGCTCACTAAGGTTTCGCTCTGGGGACTGGTGAGCACAAATGACGGCCATAAGGCCCTTTAAACAGGCCCCAAACCCGAGAAATTAGGGTTTCATTAAACAACGCAGACTCGCCGAGTCCACCAATGCGACTCGTCGAGTCCGGTCATTAATCCGGGTGAGAAATCGCGTCTCTACTCGGCGAGTCTACGCATCAACTCGCCGAGTTCTTCCACAAAACTCAAAATAAAATGAATAAATATAATACCTGAAATTCCGGAAGCTACAATTCTCCCCCACTTGAATCTGACTTCGCCCTCGAAGTCTCATTCCTGAAATAGCTCCGGATGTCGCTCCCGCATCTCGCGCTCTGGCTCCCAGGTCAACTCGGATCCCTTCCGATGTTGCCACTGAACCTGTACCAAAGGCATCTCCTTGTTCCTCAGAACCTTGATCTTCCGATTCACAATCGAGACTAGTCTCTCTACGTAGTTCAGGCTTGCATCCACCTGAATGTCCTCTAACGACACTACCGCCGACTCGTCGGCTATACACTTCCTCAACTGAGATACGTGGAAGGTATTATGAATCCGCTCCAATTCCGCACGTAGCTCCAAGCGATACGCTACCCTGCCCTCCCTCGCGATCACTCTGAATGGCCCAATATACTAGGGCCCTAGCTTGCCCCTCTTCCTGAATCGGATCACTCCTTTCCAAGGAGATACCTTCAGGAGAACATAATCACCAACCTGGAACTCGAGCTCAGATCGACGTCTATCCACATAACTCTTCTGGCGGCTCTGAGCGGTCAACAATCTCTGCCTGACCCACTGTATTTGCTCTGTTGTCTGAAGCACAATCTCTGTGCTACCCATCACTCGTTGCTCCACCTCTCCCCAATAAATAGGAGTCCGACACCTCCTCCCATACAAAAGCTCAAAGGGTGGCATACCAATGCTTAAATGATGGCTGTTTTTTGTAGGAAAACTCTGCCAAGGGAAAATACGTGTCCCAACTCCCCCCGAAGTCCAACACACATGCCCGGAGCATGTCCTCGAGCGTCTGAATCGTTCGCTCACTCTGTCCGTCAGTCTGGGGGTGATATACGGTACTAAAATGCAGTCTAGTATCCAACTCCTCATGAAACTTCTTCCAGAATCTGGAAGTGAAATACACATCTCGGTCTGAAACAATCGAGATCGACACTCCATGCTATGATACCACTTCCCTCACGTACATCTCTACTAATTTCTCTGTGGAAGAACTCTAACTACTAGCAAGTAAGTGAGAGCTCTTTGTCAACCTGTCCACAATCACCCAAATTGCATCGACTCCCCTAGCAGTCCTTGGCAATTTGATGATAAAATCCATGGTAATCTGTTCCCACTTCCACTCGGGAACCTCCAACGGCTGCAACTTACCATGCAGTCTCTGGTGCTCGGCCTTAACCCTACGGCAGGTTAAGCACCTCTCAACAAACAACGCAACATCCCTCTTCATACAGGGCCACCAATACTCTCTCCTTAGGTCTAAATACATCTTAGTGGCCCCAGGATGTATCGAGAATTTCTACCGATGAGCCTCTTCCATCAAAATGGTACGCGTCCCACCCACAAACGGTACCTATATACGCCCCTGAAATGTCATAAGCCCCCGACCATCGGTAACGAACTCCGATACCAAATAAACAACTCACTCTCTCTTCTGGTTCTCCGATCTCACGGCCTCAGCCTGTGCTCCACGAATGGTGTCCAACACCGGAGCCATCACGGTCAATCGCAAACATACATCTCGCAATGGGCGCTCTCCGCCCTGCGACTCAGGGCGTCGGCTACCACATGATCCTTGCCCGCATGGTACAGGATCTCACAATCATAATCCTTGACCACATCCAACCACCTCATTTGCCGCATATTTAGGTTAGGCTGATCCATCAAATACTTCAGGCTCTTATGGTCTGTGTATATCGTACACCGAACCCCATAAAGATAGTGACGCCAAATTTTGAGGGCGAACACCACCGCCCCCAACTCTAGATCATGGGTGGGATACCTCGTCTCATGAGGCTTCATGTCACACCTCAAAACCAAGAACAGCGGAAACGTTCTGGGGCGGAGGACGTCATGTACTGTATCACAACACAGTAAATGTAAATAAGCAAACAACATCATCCATTGCACTAAATATATAATTTTAATACAAGCGTGTTCCGTACAGTTTTAGACACCAAAAAATATAATGTAAATCAAAATAATATGATGAGTCTTGCATGCGCTCCATCTTCTCAAAAGCTGGCATCGGTACCTGTCTACTGATGACCTGAGAATACAAGTTATTTTGAAAGAGTTTATCAGCATTAAGCTGGTGAGTTGATAAGTATTTTAGTGTCGGTGTTTGTTATCAAAACGTTTGAACGTGTCTCAAGTATAAGTTTGTAAAATGTATGTAAGTGTTTGTAAAAGTTTGAATCTCTCAGAAAACCCTATATTTTCTATTAAAGTAGCCTTCTACCAAGGCTTAACTGTTTTGTATGCTCGTTTGTTGTAAAAGTGTGTAATTTCCCAAGTGTAACTATCATTTAACAAATATAGTTTGTACATTAATGTTTAAGTGAGGTTATCACTAAAAATATGTAATGGGTAAATCATTGTAGTACTGTAGTTTTGTATTATAGGAACTCCTGCTGTACTAACTACCTAAACCCGGATTTATATTAAGGTATAATGTGAAAATTGCACCATACTATCGACTGGTAACAACGACATACGAATGGTCGTAATAACGGAATGACGTTTGGCACCCGCAGACCTACAGGTCCGGGTGTAGCTAGCAGCAAGGTGTAGGATAGTCAATCCAATATAGATCTATACGCAAACTCACGCTCTCCCTCCAAGAGAATTCTGGCTACAACTCGGGCCATGACATTTAAGGCATGCTCCGATCCAATGGATCACAATTGTTAACGTATTCTTGTATATGTAGTGTAATGTTTCTCGTTCTAGTATAGTTGTATATGTTCTCCTCCTAGTATAGTTGTATATGTTCTCTTTCTAGTATAGTTGTATATGTTCTCCTCCTAGTATAGTTGTATATGTTCTCTTCCTAGTATAGTTGTATATGTTCTCTTTCTAGTATAGTTGTATATGTTCTCGTATTAATGTAATGTATAGACTCATGAATGAACTGACTCATTGATCTAGTAGTTGTAGTAGTATGATCCTGTGTTACCCCGATGGTAACTTACTAGTGATGTGTATAGTACGCATGAATATGGAAGTACTTTTATGTCTATATATGTATATTTGATATATAACTAATATTGAAACGACCTTCGGATGGTCACCCGAAATCCCACCAGACCACATCCAAATCGAGAAAAAGGAAATAGGGCGGATGGCCTTCCTAAGCCCTTTAAACATTTCTTATATATCTATACATATATGGGCATGCAATTTATAAGAAGTATAACAAGGTTTAAATAAAAGTATTTGATAAGTAAAAGAGTTTGTAAAACATTTCGAAGTAAAGCAGTTTGATAAACAATTTGAACAGTGATAAAATCATTGGTTTTCTAGTTATTAATCACATGTGATTAATGCAATCACATGTGATTGATTTCAATAACTATAAGCATTGAACTTGTATCCCCCCATAAAGTATTTAAAACATTTAAAAGCATTTCAAAGGTTAATTAAAGGGGTATGAACTCACTTGTGGTGAGTGGTTTGGATTGTAGTGTCGGATACCGTGCTAGGTGGCAAACGAAGACTTTTTCACACGCACGAGCCTAGTTATCATATAATAAGCATATATATAACTAATTAGCCAAATAATAACTTAATGAAATAATTTGGGACACTTAGGAGCATGTAAACACTTTGTATAAGTGTTATAGGTCCTAATGGTTGCATCTAAGTTGTTATGGGACAAGGCAAAAGGGGTTTAATGCACTAAAGGGCCTTGTATAGGAGTTTACTACCCATAAAACCCCACACAAGGAGTTTACGGTCATAAACCCTTGAGTTTACGGCCATGAACTCCACTCTTGGTGGATTTGGGTGTTTTAAGGTGCTAAATGAATTCTAGAATAAGCCTAGCTTGGTGGTTTAATCCTTTGGGTAGTTTAGGGCATAGATAACACTCCTTTGAGGAGTTTACGGCCTAAAGACCATACCCCTTAGATTTTACGGCCGTAAACTCTCATGGCGTGGATGTTTTAATTCTTTTAAGTCTCTTGCACAAGTAGGATAATTTCTAGGCTTTTGATTTAGGCTAAGGGGGACTTTAGGCACACTTTGGTGCCTTTTCTTGGAGTTTACGGCCCAAGAGCATTTCTTGGCTGTAAACTCCCTATTAGGGATGATTTTGATGTGTTTTAGTCCCCATTTTAGCTACAAGTATTTGAGGGTAATAGTCTAAAGCCTTAGGGGTGATTAGGGCTCATTTTGCCCTTGAAAATGGTGTTTACGGTCCAAGAATTTCTTGGGCCGTAAACTCCTAAAAATTGGTGTTCTTGATTGATTTCTAGCCTCAAATGATCCTACATATTATGCTAAACTAGTTGCCTAACACGGAATTGGGACTAGATAGCCTTAAAGCTCATTTTTGGAGTTTACTCCCCAAGAACGTTCTTGGGCGGTAAACTCCCGGATCTCATATATTAGACATGTAATCTATGTTAATAAGCATAAAACAAACATTATAACACAACTAGAGAAGTGTACTCACGATTTGGGATGAAAACCCGAAGATCCGTGAGAGAGAATATGGCTTTTCTCTAGTTGGAAATGTGAATAATGAATGAATTTAGTTCAGAAATCTATTTATAGTCCTGAAATATTTTGGCAGAAAATATTTTTATTCTGGAATTGGACTCTAACATTATGAAGTGTTGAAATGCTCAAGTCTCACAAACACATGAGCATCCACTCTCCTGATATCTCCTTAAATGTAAACCCTAATGTACACAAACTTATTCGGAAAAGTCTGAAATTCATTGAAACTGGACTAGCTTCTATTGAATAGTTAATGTTCATACAGAATGGAAATTTCAGGTTGTCACATCATCCCCCCGTTAGAAGGAATTTCGTCCCGAAATTAGAATTTAAGCAAACAAGAAGTTACAAACAATTAAGCGAAAAGATGAGGGTATTTCAGTTTCATCTGATCCCCGCTTTCCCAAGTGAATTCCGGTCCTCGCTTGGCGTTCCAGCGGACCTTCACGATAGGGATACGGCTTTGCTTCGTCTGCTTGACCTCACGGTCCATGATCTCTACTGGTTCTTCCACGAAGTTGAGGCTCTCGTTGATCTCGATCTCGTCGAGTGGGATTACAAGAGTCTCGTCGGACAGACACTTTTTCAAGTTAGATACGTGGAATGTACAATGTACGTTACGAAGTGCGTCGGGTAGGTCGAGTTTGTAAGCTAGGGGGCCGACTCTTGCAAGAATCTTGAAAGGCCCTATGTACCTTGGATTAAGCTTCCCACGCTTTCCGAAGCGTATCAAGCCCTTCCAGGGTGAGACTTTGAGAAGGACTCTGTCTCCCACCTGAAATTCCAAAGGTTTTCTTCTTTTATCAGCGTAGCTCTTCTGTCGGTCTCTAGAGGCTTTTAATCGTTCACGAATCTGAACGATTTTCTCTGTCGTTTCCCGAATGATCTCCGGACCGGTGAGAGTACTGCCGGAAGCTTGCCCCCTGGCTAATTGGGTATCACCCACCTCAGCCCAGCACAGAGGAGATCTGCACTTTCGGCCGTAGAGAGCTTCAAATGGAGCAGCCTTGATGCTCGTGTGATAACTATTATTATAGGAAAACTCGACAAGGGGTAAATGAGTATCCCATGCCTTCCCAAAGTCAATCACGCAGGCTTGCAACATATCTTCCAGTGTTTTGATGGTCCTCTCACTCTGTCCGTCGGTCTGTGGATGGTAGGTTGTGCTCATGTCTAGCCTTGTTCCTAAGGAATGTTGTAGTGATTGCCAGAATCTTGAGGTGAACATACTATCTCTATCGGAGATAATGGACATAGGTACACCATGAAGCCGTACAATTTCTCTAATGTATGTTCTCGTAAGTTTCTCCATCTTGTCACTTTCTTTGATAGGCAGAAAGTGTGCAGACTTGGTCAATCTATCGACGATGACCCATATGGTATCAAGTCCACCCGTTGTCTTGGGCAACTTGGTTGTGAAATCCATAGTGATCTGCTCCCACTTCCATTCTGGAATCTCTGGTTGTTGCAGTAAACCAGAGGGCTTCTGGTACTCGACCTTAACCTTTGCGCAAGTAAGGCATTTACTTACGAAGGTAGCAATGTCTGTTTTCATATTAGGCCACTAGTATAGCTTTTTAAGATCCAGATACATCTTATCTGAACCTGGGTGGACAGAATACCGAGTGTTGTGCGCCTCGGTCATGACCAAGTCTCGGAAACCACCGTGTTTCGGTGTCTAGATCCGGTTCATGAAATATAAGGCTCCGTCACCCTTGGCTTCTAAATTCTTGTCCATTCCTCTAGGGGATTCACTCATCACATTTTCAGGTTTCATGGCTTCAAGTTGGGCCGCCTGAATTTGCCTAGACAAGTGCGAATGTATGGTTATTGACAATGACTTGACTTTGCGACCATAATATTCCTTCTGACTTAGGGCGTCTGCTACTACGTTGGCTTTACCTGGATGATAACGAATATCGCATTCGTAGTCACTGAGTAGCTCGACCCACCGTCGTTGTCTCATGTTGAGCTCCTTCTGATCGAAAATGTGTTGTAAACTCTTGTGGTCGGTAAAGATAGTGCTTTTCGTTCCGTACAAGTAATGTCTCCAGATCTTCAGAGCAAACACCACTGCTCCTAGTTCGAGATCGTGGGTCGTGTAGTTAACCTCGTGTGTCTTCAATTGTCTCGAGGCGTAGGTGATGACCTTACCTCGCTGCATCAGAACACACCCGAGCCCTTGATTCGATGCATCGCAATAGACTACGAAGTCTTCTATCCCTTCGGGGAGGGATAGTATTGGCGCGGTGCACAAGGCTCGCTTGAGCGTTTGGAACGCTCTCTCTTGTTTCTCTTCCCAGTTAAAGGCCACGCCTTTCTGGGTCAGAGTTGTAAGGGGTTTCGCTATTCGGGAGAAGTTCTGAATGAATCTGCGGTAGTAGCCAGCGAGACCTAGAAATTAACGAATTTTTGTAGGCGTCTTGGGTGCTGACCAGTTCTCAATGGCTTTAATTTTGGATGGGTCCACGTGGATTCCCTCTTCGCTTACCACGTGTCCTAAGAATTCGACTCTTCGGATCCAAAATTCACATTTCGAGAACTTCGCATAAAGTTTCTCCTTTCGTAATGTCCCTAGAACTTGTCGCAGGTGATCGCCATGTTCCTCCTTACTTTGGGAGTAGATCAGGATGTCGTCAATGAAAACGATGACGAACTTATCCAAGTAAGGTCGGCATACTCTATTCATCAGATCCATGAAGATTGCGGGCGCATTGGTCAATCTGAATGGCATCACCACGAACTCGTAATGTCCGTAATGAGTTCGGAAGGCTGTCTTCGGCACATCCTCCTCTAGTACTCGTAACTGGTGATATCCAGATCTCAGATCAATTTTGGAAAAATAATTTGCCCCTTGCAGTTGGTCAAATAGATCGTCTATGCGAGGCAGAGGGTAACGATTCTTGACCGTCAGTTTGTTGAGTTCTCTGTAGTCAATACACATACAGAATGATCCGTCTTTCTTCTTAACGACCAAGACCAATGCTCCCCAAGGTGAGAAACATGGTCTTATAAAGCCCTTGCTGAGTAGTTCGTTAAGTTGACCAGAGAGTTCCTGCATCTCAGCTGGTGCTAAGCGGTAGGGCGACTTGGCTACTGGGGTAGCTCCTGGGACTAAGTCGATTCTGAACTCGACCTGTCGTTGCGGAGGTAATCCAGGTAGCTCTTTTGGGAAAATGTTGGGGAAGTCGCTCACTACTGGGATGTTCTTTAGTTCTTTCGTTTCGAGGCTCGTGTCGACGACGTGAGCAAGGAATGCATGGTATTCTTTACGCAGATACTTCTGCGCTTGAATACTTGATATTATACAAAGATTCACACCAGGTTTGTCGTCGTAGACTATAAGAGTTTCGTTAGACGGAAGGTTTAGACGGACTGCTTTCTCGTAGCACATGATGTCGGCGCGATGAAGACTTAACCAATCCATGCCAATGATAACGTCGAAGCTTTTTATTGAGACTGGCATGAGGTCGATTGAGAATGAATGGTTATTTAAAGTTAGGGTACAACCTAAGTATATGCTATTCGTACTTTCAGTTTTTCCATTAGCCATTTCTACTGTGAATAGTTCTTTGAGTGCGTGTGGTGGTTGTTTAAGCATGCGAGCAAATTTATGGTTTACGAAGCTTCGCTCCGCTCCACTATCGAACAGAATGCATGCATAGGAGTTATCGAGGAGGAACGTACCCGTCACCACTGTCGGGTCAGCAACTACTTCCCCATGGCCTGTAGCTAGTACCCTCCCTGCTCCTCCAGCATTCTTCGCTTTGGGGCAGTCCCTCTTAAAGTGGCCTGCTTTTCCACATCCATAGCAGGTCGGGCTCGCGCCAAAGCCAGGGACCTGGGTGATCGGTTGTGCCGGGAACTTACAGAAACGGACGGTGTGTCCTTTCCTGTTGCAGTTAGAGCACTGCATTTCACGGCAGGGGCCGTTGTGGTGGAAGTTGCATTTGTTGCACTTAGGCAAACTTCCAGCATACTGCTTCCCCGGAGCAATAGCAGCAGTAGGGGTTACCGCGGCATGCACTACCACAATTTGCTCCTTTCTGGCAGCTTGCTGCTTCTTCTTTTCATCCTAGAATTTCCGCTTAGTGTCAGCGGGTTTGGAGGGTTCCGGGATGGTTAGGGTGGTTGTTGTTGCAGGGGTTTTGAATCTATGGTCAATGAGTCGTTGTGCCAGTCGCTTGGCACTGTCGAAGGTAGCGAGGTTTGATGCTAGGACATTCCCCTGATACGGAGGCACTAGCCCCCATATGTACCTTTCGATCTTTTTCCCCTCAGTGGGAACCATATTGGGGCAGAGGGCCACCAGCTCGCTGAATCGGGCAGTATAAGCGATTACGTTGGTGCCCTTCATAGTCAGGTTCCAAAGTTCCTGTTCCAGTTTCTGGACTTCGCCCCTCGGGCAGTATTCCTCAATCATGAGGTCTTTCATCGTTTCCCAGCCCATGTCGTTGGCTACGACAAGGGTTAGAGCTTTAACGTGGCCGTTCCACCACGTCAGGGCCTTTCCCTCAAAGGTGCATGCGGCATACTTGACTTTGCTCGCAGAAGGGCATGAACAGAATTCAAAGACTGATTCAGTCTTCTTGAACCATTGCGAGAGGGCAATGACTCCGCCGGTGCCATAGAAAGGCTTCGGCTTGCAATTGGTGAAATCCTTGTAGGAGCACTCTCTCGAGCGCACAGGGGTTTCAATCGGAATTGATTCCATAGGGGTTCCACCTCTGCTGGCATCAGATGAGTGATACTGAGCCATGGCAATCGCCACTGCTGCAGCTACGGCAGCATTCAGGGCTGCTGTATCGATGACCGGAGGCGGAGGAGGCGGTGGAGGTGCAGGGTTATTCCTGGGAGATTTGCGAGGAGGCATCTTTCAACTATAAGTTTATAAAGATAAGAAATATGGTAAGAATCAATTTGTAAGCAACGTGAGAGTGACACATAGACTAACTAACCATAGCCCAACAGTTGAATGAGTGTTTGAGATCGCAACAAAGAATATTCGTAGGAAACACAAATGTACAGATTTTTCCCACAGATTCGATAGATGTCAATAATACTGGTATTACTGATGTAATAAGTTCAGGGAGAATCGACCTATCAGTAGGTCTTACATCATACCATACAGAAAAGATTAACAGTTCTTAGATTCCTAATTAGAGTACTGAAAGCTAGGAATATTTTACAGATAAGTGCTACATAGAGCACAGATGTTAAAGGCTATTCCTTAACCAAAAGACAGAGATGTACTAGACATCATCTAACGGCGATGGGAATTCCTCGGGCGAGTCCTGAGGTCTGACACTTGACGAAACACCTCTTGAAGGTGTCGCTCCTGAGCCCTCTGGCGGGCTCGAAGTTCTAAGACTTCAGCTCGTGAGGAGGCCAGCTGTTGCTGCAGGGTTTCATTGGTTCTCCGGGTCCGTTCCATGTCTTCTTCAAGATGGCGGATGCGGACTGTGTTGACACCTGAGTTGGCATCAATCTCCATGACCCGGTCGATGGCTGCTCGACCTTTCTCAACATTACGAGCTATTCTGCGGATAATGACGGGCAGAGCTCAGTCAGCAGAACCACCTTCACTGACGTTGTAAAAGCTTCGATCCCCAAAGTATGGTAAGGGTTGACCCTTTTCGTCACTCCAGCGATTCAAGTTGGTTGCCCACAAGGGTGTAGGACTTGGAAAAGCTGGTCGGGGGTTGTTGTTCGGGGCTTGACCTACTAGCGGTAGGTTGTTGACTTCAGGCTCTGAGTCAGATCCATCAGAAAAGCCTTCTGCGAGGTGATCATCCAAAGGGATTGGATGCTCATCTTCGGGCTGTTCTTCGATCCACCCGGCATTGCCTTCATTTGGAAAGTACGGGTCGCCGTGATGGAATCCAGCCATTTAAATCTACGCGAGAAGAGAAGTATAAGAATATAGTATACATGTAACTAGTAGTACAAAATACACCTATAGTATTTTATGTTTAAGTTCTACTGATATTCTTGTGGTATTGTTGGTAAGTTTTTAGACTTGTTAACACATCACAACCATTCTAGGGCATATGCTAATCACTCCTCGGACCAGCATAGTTGATCAGGTTGTGCCATTCCCAAGACTGACCATACATCCCCGAGCTCACTTGTGATATTTAACAATCGTAATACTTTTGTTCTTGTCATTGTGACACTGATTTTAGTATGAATGCAGACTAGTATACTTAATTAAATATTTTAATATTTAAAGTATAGACTCTGGGTCAGAGTGCTTTAATCCCTAATGGGTTTATAGTTTAGTATATCTTTTATGGGTTGATATACTTAATTCCCTATAAACAATGCTCTGATACCAATCTGTCACACCCCAAAACCAAGAACGGCGGAAACGTTCTGGGGCGGAGGATGTCATGTACAGTATCACAACACAGTAAATGTAAATAAGCAAACAACATCATCCATTGCACTAAATATATAATTTTAATACAAGCGTGTTCCATACAGTTTTAGACACCAAAGAATATAATGTAAATCAAAATAATATGATGAGTCTTGCATGCGCTCCATCTTCTCAAAAGCTGGCATCGGTACCTGTCTACTAATGACCTGAGAATACAAGTTATTTTGAAAGAGTTTATCAGCATTAAGCTGGTGAGTTGATAAGTATTTTAGTGTCGGTGTTTGTTATCAAAACGTTTGAACGTGTCTCAAGTATAAGTTTGTAAAATGTATGTAAGTGTTTGTAAAAGTTTGAATCTCTCAAAAAAACCTATATTTTCTATTAAAGTAGCCTTCTACCAAGGCTTAACTGTTTTGTATGCTCGTTTGTTGTAAAAGTGTGTAATTTCCCAAGTGTAACTATCATTTAACAAATATAGTTTGTACATTAATGTTTAAGTGAGGTTATCACTAAAAATATGTAATGGGTATATCATTGTAGTACTGTAGTTTTGTATTATAGGAACTACTGCTGTACTAACTACCTTAAACCGGATTTATATTAAGGTATAATGTGATAATTGCACCATACTATCGACTGGTAACAACGACATACGAATGGTCGTAATAACGGAATGACGTTTGGCACCCGCAGACCTACAGGTCCGGGTGTAGCTAGCAGCAAGGTGTAGGATAGTCAATCCAGTATAGATCTATACGCAAACTCACGCTCTCCCTCCAAGAGAATTCTGGCTACAACTCGGGCCATGACATTTAAGGCATGCTCCGATCCAATGGATCACAATTGTTAACGTATTCTTGTATATGTAGTGTAATGTTTCTCGTTCTAGTATAGTTGTATATGTTCTCCTCCTAGTATAGTTGTATATGTTCTCTTTCTAGTATAGTTGTATATGTTCTCCTCCTAGTATAGTTGTATATGTTCTCTTCCTAGTATAGTTGTATATGTTCTCTTTCTAGTATAATTGTATATGTTCTCGTATTAATGTAATGTATAGACTCATGAATGAACTGACTCATTGATCTAGAAGTTGTAGTAGTATCATCCTGTGTTACCCCGATTGTAACTTACTAGTGATGTGTATAGTACGCATGAATATGGAAGTACTTTTATGTCTATATATGTATATTTGATATATAACTAATATTGAAACGACCTTCGGATGGTCACCCGAAATCCCACCAGACCACATCCAAATCGAGAAAAAGGAAATAGGGTGGATGGCCTTCCTAAGCCCTTTAAACATTTCTTATATATCTATACATATATGGGCATGCAATTTATAAGAAGTATAACAAGGTTTAAATAAAAGTATTTGATAAGTAAAAGAGTTAGTAAAACATTTCGAAGTAAAGTAGTTTGATAACCAGTTTGAACAGTGATAAAATCATTGGTTTTCTAGTTATTAATCACATGTGATTAATGCAATCACATGTGATTGATTTCAATAAATATAAGCATTGAACTTGTATCCCCCCATAAAGTATTTAAAACATTTAAAAGCATTTCAAAGGTTAATTAAAGGGGTATGAACTCACTTGTGGTGAGTGGTTTGGATTGTAGTGTCGGATACCGTGCTAGGTGGCAAACGGAGACTTGTTCACACGCGCGAGCCTAGTTATCATATAATAAGCATATATATATATATAACTAATTAGCCAAATAATAACTTAATGAAATAATTTGGGACACATAGGAACATGTAAACACTTTGTATAAGTGTTATAGGTCCTAATGGTTGCATCTAAGTTGTTATGGGATAAGGCAAGAGGGGTTTAATGCACTAAAGGGCCTTGTATAGGAGTTTACTACCCATAAAACCCCACACAAGCAGTTTACGGTCGTAAACCCTTGAGTTTACATCCATGAACTCCACTCTTGGTGGATTTGGGTGTTTTAAGGTGCTAAATGAATTCTAGAATAAGCCTAGCTTGGTGGTTTAATCCTTTGGGTAGTTTAGGGCATAGATAACACTCCTTTGAGGAGTTTACGACCTAAAGACCATACCCCTTAGAGTTTAAGGCCATAAACTCTCATGGGGTGGATGTTTTAATTCTTTTAAGTCTCTTGCACAAGTAGGATAATTTCTAGGCTTTTGATTTAGGCTAAGGGGGACTTTAGGCACACTTTGGTGCCTTTTCTTGGAGTTTACGGCCCAAGAGCATTTCTTGGCCGTAAACTCCCTATTAGGGATGATTTTGATGTGTTTTAGTCCCAATTTTTGCTACAAGTATTTGAGGGTAATAGTCTAAAGCCTTAGGGGGTGATTAGGGCTCATTTTGCCCTTGAAAATGGTGTTAACGGTCCAAGAATTTCTTGGGCCGTAAACTCCTAAAACTTGGTGTTCTTGATTGATTTCTAGCCTCAAATGATCCTACATATTATGCTAAACTAGTTGCCTAACACAGAATTGGGACTAGATAGCCTTAAAGCTCCTTTTTGGAGTTTACTCCCCAAGAACGTTCTTGGGCGGTAAACTCCCGGATCTCATATATTAGACATGTAATCTATGTTAATAAGCATAAAAAAAACATTATAACACAACTAGAGAAGTGTACTCACGATTTGGGATGAAAACCCGAAGATCCGTGAGAGAGAATATGGCTTTTCTCTAGTTGGAAATGTGAATAATGAATGAATTTAGTTCAGAAATCTATTTAAAGTCCTGAAATATTTTGGCAGAAAATATTTTTATTCTGGAATTGGACTCTAACATTATGAAGTGTTGAAATGCTCAAGTTTCACAAACCCATGAGCATCCACTCTCCTGATATCTCCTTAAATGTAAACCCTAATGTACACAAACTTATTCGGAAAAGTCTGAAATTCATTGAAACTGGACTAGCTTTTATTGAATAGTTAATGTTCGTACATAATGGAAATTTTGGGTTGTCACACTTCAGCTGCCTCGATGCGTATGCTATCACATGCCCTCTCTGCATCAGCACCGCTCCCAACCCCATGATCGACGCATCACAGTATACCACAAAGTCCTCCATCTCCTCCGGATGGGCTAACACCGGGGCTTCGCATAACCTTTGGCGAAGCGTCTCAAAGGAGGCCTGTTGCTCGAGGCCCCATGAAAAAGTGACACCCTTCCGGGTCAACCTGGTAAGTAGCACTGCAATCTTAGAGAAATCCCTGATAAATCTCCGATAATAACCTGCCAACCCTAAGAAACTCCTGATCTCGGAGGGTGACCTTGGCACCTCCCAACCCATCACTGCCTCAACTTTGGCCGGGTCGACCAATATCCCTTTCTGGTTAACGAGATGCCCTAGGAACTAGACCTCTCGCAACCAGAAATCACACTTGGAGAATTAGGCATAAATCCTCTCCGATCTCAGAACTCTGAGGATCTCCCTCAAATGCTCCTCATGCTGCTCTCTAGATCTCGAATATACCAAAATGTCGTCGATGAATACAATCACTGACCGATCCAACATCGGCCTGCACACTCAGTTCATGAGGTCCATGAACATTGCCGGGGCATTGGTGAGCCCGAAAGGCATCACCACAAACTCGTAATGCCCATAACGCATCATGAACGCTGTCTTCTGGATGTCCTCATCTCACACCCTCACCTGATGACATCCAGACCTCAAATCGATCTTCAAGAACCAAGATGCTCCCAGTAACTAGTCGAACAAATCGTCGATCCTCGGAAACGGGTAACGGTTCTTGACCGTCAGCTTGTTCAACTCCCGGTAATCAATGCACATCCGGTGTGAACCATCCTTCTTCTTGACAAAAAGGATAGGCGCTCCCCACGGCGAGCTGCTCGGCCGAATAAATCCCTTTCCCAGTAGCTCCTGAAGCTGCGAGGATAACTCTTGCATCTCTATAGGTGCAAGGCGATAAGGCACCTTGGCAATAGGCGCGGCCCCCGGAACCAAATCGATACTGAACTCCACTTGCCTCACGGGAGGCACACCCGACAACTCCTCTGGAAATACATCCGGGAACTCACGCACTATCGGAACCTCCACAACTGACCTCGGCCTCTCTGAATCATCCCGCGTATCCATCACACACACCACAAAGCCCTTACAGCCCTGCTGTAGACACTGCCTCACCCTAGCGGCCGAACAAAACGCTGACCCATAACGTGTACCCTCGCCATATACCGTAAGAACTCCCCCACTAGGGTCTCGTATGGTCACCAGCTGCCGCTCGCAGTCGATAACCGCACCAAATCTACTCAACCAGTCCATGCCCACAATGACACAGACATCACCTATCGCAATAGGAACGAAATCAATCGGAAACTCAACACCGAAAATCTCGAATACGCATCCACGGATCACCTCCGTGGCATATATCACCCTCTCGTCAGCTATGGAAACTCTCAGAGGCCGACTCAACGCCTCACGACTAATACTAATATGCTGACTAAAAGCCAAAGATACAAAAGACCGACTCGCACACGAGTAAAATAACACCAAGGCAGGTACAGAATTCACAAGAAAAGTACCTACGCATAACATAATATAAGCATAATATCTCAACATCAAATTAAATACACGAAAGAATACATACCAGCCACGACATCGGGCGCTGCGCGGACCTCCTGCGCGGTTAACTCAAAGGCTCTCCCTCGTGCCCTCGGTACATCGGCCTTCACTGGCTTACTCTCGGTAGCTCTGATGGCGGCAGGGGCAGATCCCTGAGGTGCTCCCTGAGCTGATCCCCGCAACTGCGGACACTCTGCCTTCCGGTGTCTGGTCTGGTTGCAGTGAAAACACACTGCAAACCCCTTGGGGCAGTCCTTGGCCATATGCCCCTCCTTGCCAGACTTGTAGCAAGATCCATCTCTACAAACTCCATCATGACCCTTGCTGCACTTTCCACAAGTGCGGCCCTTCTAGCTCCCTGATTTGGGATCAGCGGGCTTAGCCCGCTTGGCTGCCGGCTGGGACTGTGTCTGTCGCCGATCCCTCCCCTGAGACTCCGCTTCCTCCCTAGCCTGAGTCTCTAGCTCGATCTCCCTCTTCCGGGCATTTGCCTGAAGCTCGGGAAATGTCCGGTACGAGGAGTTCGCCACGAACTCCTGAATGTCTCTCCTCAAAATACTCAAATATCGGATCATACGTGCCTGCTCAGTAGATACGTGCTCAGGGAAGAACATCGCCCTCTCATGAAACATCCTGGTGATAATCGTAATGGACTCTGTACCCTGCTTGAGGGTCAAAAACTCCTATGCCAACCGATCCCGTTCCACCGGAGGAACGTACTCATCACGAAACATGGTGGTGAACCTCTCCCAGGTCACCGCAGCAAGCTCTGCTGGAGAATAGTGTGCTGTCGTGAACTTCCACCAATCCTTCGCCCCCAGGCGAAGCTGGTTCAGCGCAAACTGAACCCTCAAGTGCTCCGGGCACGAGCATGTGTAGAAGCAACCCTCAATATCAGATACCCATCTCATTGCTGCAATCGGGTCCTGCGTCTCGTCAAACTCTAGTGGCTTCGTGTTGCTGAACTCCCTGAACAGCAACGAGTCACCCCCTTGCGGCCTAGCAGCAGCAACGACTGCGGTGGCTGCTGCAACAGCAGCCTCAGAAAGAGCGGCATAAGGCTCGTCAAAAGTCTCAATCAACGTGGTCTTAATAGACCCGAACATCTCTGGTATCTCTGCCCTGATTGCCGCAGCCACCTCCTCATGGATGATCCGGTGGATCTCCTCATCACTAGCCCCGCTGCTCTCTGGCATAAGACGTGTCCTCACCATGATCTACCACTGAAAAACAACATACGATATATTAGAAACTCTCTCGAGCATACTTGCACTTGATAACTCATCCCTCCTTGTTTCCCGGCACCCCGAAGATTCTTACTCGAACTGTATACTGTCCCAGTGTTTCCAGTAGTACGGGCCTAATACTACCTTCCACACTGCGTTAGTATACAACCCAAGTCCTCCTCCTAGGATCCCAAGTCCCAAGTACTCTATTATGCAAAATCCTTTCTCTAACAGATCTCTCATAAGCTCCTCGCTGCTACCTACTCACTCTCAAGCATCTTATAGTAGCTCACCTCTCCTTAGGCTAAGCCATCACAAATCAGGCCACTCTAGTCCTAATAGGAGTACCCATCCCACTCTAGCACGAGAATACATCATATCAATATCATAAACATATAACATAAAGGTATCTTGGGAAATCACCGTTCGGGCGCTGACTGATCGTACACACGACTCTGCTATGCGTTTTCCAAAAATCTCTTACTCTTTTTGAAAATATTTTCTCAAATCCTCAGTTTGAGTTCAAGTACGCCCGAAGGTGTACCTGAATCAATCAAACCAAGGCTCTGATACCAACTTATAACACCGTAAATTTCAAAACAATTTTTCGCATTTTATAAAAGCATAATTCATTTAGTATTCATAAAAACATCATTGTTTGAAACTCAAATCCATAACATATAAAAATCCCAAGATCTCAAAACATAAAAATCCTGTGTGTGTACTGATCAGGCCGGCGCCTTCCCGCGATCCTCACTAGTACCTGAAAAAAATAACACCAAACACTATAAGCACAAAGCTTAGTGAGTTCCCCAAAATACCACACATAGCACATATTAGCCACTCAAGGCTATAACTCTGTGGGTCCGTGGACCCTACTCTGTGAACCCTCTGGTTCTAACTCTGTGAACCTTCTGGTTCCAACTCTATAAACATGCACAACATAAATCACATAGAAATAATGCAGTACAACACATAACATACATATAGCATACAAATACTCTATCACATACCTCTGATTACCTACTCAAGGTAAAGTATAGTGAGAAGACTCACCTCGTGTATCTCGGTAACTCGTAAATCCCTGAAATCACTAGTGCTCGATCACCCGAGCTATAGTCCTCCTATATCACAAATACATCCCTAATTAACACTTTCCAAACTAGGGTTGACTAACTCTATCAAGTCAACATCGGTCAACCCTGGTCAATGGTCAACGGTCAACCCAACTCGCCGAGTCTGGCATGGACTCGCCGAGTCTCTACGGGGACCTAATTCATCTGAGTCCCTTCCGACTCACCGAGTCACTCACCCGACTCGGTTACTCAACCCCTGGTTCGAAATCACTGAACAACCCGCACCAACTCGTCGAGTCTGCCAATGGACTCGGCGAGTGCATCCCATGCACAACCCCAAACGACCTTCTGAGGTCAGATCTGTTCCACTAACTCATAGATCCAGTCCTTCCAAGCTTATTTCTCACGTAAAGTTCATGTATTGGAGCTCATATTACACCTAATGACTCATAAATGGTGTTTTAACCTCAAGCACAAAGATCCCAAACCAAAACCTCCATGGATTCATAAAAAGCTTGGACGAAGGGACACTCTGGACCTCCAAGGGTCCAGATCCAGAACCTAACTCGCTTAAGGGACCAAGGGAGCACTAGATCTAGCCACAAAAGGGCTCAATAAGCCCTAAATCAATATGAACATCACCTCAACAGAAAAGGGTTCGAAAATAGTATCTCAAACGTGATGTTCTGGACCTCAGATCTTCAGGAAGTTGATCCTCTTGTTTCCCCTTTGCTATAGCTTCCTTTCCCTTGCTAGACACCACCTCCAAGGTCAACACTGTCTCCCTCTCTCACTCCAAACGCTCAAGCTCACTAGGGTTTCGCTCTGGGGACTGGTGAGCACAAATGACGGCGATAAGGCCCTTTAAATAGGCCCCAAACCCGAGAAATTAGGGTTTCATTAAATAGCGCAGACTCGCCGAGTCCACCAGTGCGACTCGTCGAGTCCGGTCACTAATCCGGGTGAGAAATCGCGTCTCTACTTGGCGAGTCTACGCATCAACTCGCCGAGTTCTTCCACAAAACTCAAAATAAAATGAATAAATATAATACCTGAAATTACGGATGTTACAAAATGAAAGTTGTAGTACTCGTCAATACTAATACGTGGATATAAATAACGTAGAAAACGGAACTCGTACGCGAAAGATACGGACGAAGCTTAGAGGCTACTTTATTATATAATTCCTATAAATAAGAGATGAACTCTTCATAATTTCTTCACACCATAAGCCTCTCTTTCTCTCTCTAACTTCTATGTAACCTCCCTAAACCCCTCCCAAGTCTAGGGAACCTCCCTAGCACAAGAAAGAAGCCCTGGAGCGCTCGAAGGCTCCGAGAAGAAAAACTTTCGGCTCGGAAACGCCGCTCCATCGAAGCCCGGTTATTAATAAAAACTCGTTGTAAGTGAGATACGTCTATACTATATTTAATATAACTTTTATTTAATTATAGTAACATTATTAGGACCTTAAAATAATTATTTAGGCTATTATTATGAGTTATATTCAGTTTTATTTAACGCTTATATAATAGTAATAATAGCTACACTATTTATTAGTCGCGGTTAACGTTAAAAATTAAACCCTAGTGGTATAGATACTAGGTTTTGTCGAGGAAAATTGTTTTGAGATAATGAAGTGCTGTCTAAGTTCGGAATCACCACCTAATCAAGTGAGAGCATGGTCCCTTTCATCTTACACATAGATATGAAGTATTTTATATAAACTACATGCTATGTGTGAATATTATCTTTATAATTGCTATCTATGTTGGATGAACGATTTTATACATCTTTTAAATGATTTAAACTGTATATGTATTTTATATCTACGATAATGTCGGCGTAAAACATGGGTAGATGTAATAGATGGAGTATGAGTTGGATGATGAGTCGAGAGGTGAAATAGACCGTGAGGTGAGGGTGAGAGGTGGACGATGCGAGAAGCCTTTTTCCCAAATGATGGCCCCGTCATTTAGCAGAGTATGGATGACAACCACGGACTATTCTAGACAGTCCAGTGGAACACTAGCAGGCTCGCAACCTGTAGGTGTTGTGAACGATGTGTTCACCGGTGTACTCTAAAAACCCATTGACATGTATTGCGAGTGGATACAGTCGATAAACGAAATAGCCCTGGCAGCTATGGATTTAGTGCCTGTTGAGAAAACCCTGGCAGCTATGGAATTAGTGCCTGTTGAGTAAACCCTGGCAGCGATGGATTTCGTGCCGATTCCTTAGGATGATACTTAGGAATGAATTAACGAGGAGTAGTTGATTCTTAGGGTAGACCCTTAAGAGTAAAGAAGATAATGGGGATGGGTAATTGGGTTAACTGTTTGACAATTAAACATAATAATTATATTATTGTGGGTTGAAAACCCTATGTACTCACCAGGTTTCCCAACCTGACCCACTCAGTTTATTTATATCACAGGTGTTGATATGAAGTCACATTACACTGAGAGATTAAGGAGATATAGATCACTAGTGATAATGAATGTAAGTTCTGTTTATGCTTATGTTTATGTATTGACAATGACATCCCAAATGATTTAAAATGAATAAAAATACTTTTCTTCGTAAATGCTTTGATAACGTATTTATCATGTTTTACTGGGAACAAATTCCGCAACATTTTGATTAATAGAGATACTCTGGTTTTTATAAAGCATAAACAAAATCAGTCTTTTCTGGCCGCGAAAATGAGGATGTCAGTTTTGGTATCAGAGCATTAGTTGAAGCGAACTAGGAATATGGATTTATTTCTAGACATAAACTTAGAATGCTAAGCAATGATTGTGAAGAGTGTGTCTAATAGATTTAGGTAATACACCTGAATAGACACAAACACTAGTTTATTTTAGGAATGATACCTAACTTGCTTTTACGTGCTAAACGATTTGTTATGCTTTCTGCTATCGTTTGATCGGATCTATGGTCTGTTGTCGACCGGATCTGGAAACCTTATGTGTTCAGGATTCTAAGCGTATGATTACGATATTAGAACTAGCATGTAACGTTTCAGAGTAATAAGGAGATTTATACGTCCATTGTAAATAAGATCTTTCCTATCTTAAATTCTCATCTCGGTACACCGAACGTCTGCTTGGGTGTACAAAACAAGAGGAAGATGACAACGTAAGCCTAAGAATGTGATGGGTCATGGATCGTTCGTTGCGCCTGCACCTGAACCTATCACAATGACAGAAGATCAGGAAGTGATGCGAACCATGATAGACTGAGAAAATAGAGGAAATGAGATGGCTTACGATAGTGAATGATACCTATCGGAAGATATCATAAGAGAGGTATCTTGCCTTTAGAATACGTCTGATAAAATGGCAGTACGTCTATAGAAGTAGGGTACATCTGAATGTACACATTTGATTGGCGTGATGCTATAACGATTGGTGTAATTCCTAAAGTTTTCCTATCATCTGGAATATCCATCACCAACCGAGGTGAAGCAGAATTGATGATTGAAGATATGCATGGAAGAAGTACTAGTAGAGTCTAGGGAAATTTTTATGATTATTTGGACACACGCGTATGTGTTAAATTGTTTTGTGATTTCAGGACTTGGGGACTACGAGACAGTACTTGGGACGAGTATGAGTAGGTGTGAAAGGTAGTAGATGCATATACTACCTAAAGCACAGGACTCACGCTTGGATCAGGGAAAGTCACAAGGTTACCAAGAAGCCAATAATTGATTCTGTTTTATTCAAGCATGTCGTTACCATCGTTTCGGTAATAAATAAGAAGATTGTTGTTATTCTGACCCTAGTGGTCATATCAAATTAAGTCCGGCTACGATGAGTATGTTACGTGGTTCAGAGAACCAAGTTCGATGTAACATCTGACTTAAGCCATAGGATTGAAGTGAAAGATAATCTAAGTGATCGGTAAAGGTATCGCGACGGTTGCTTGTAGCTAGAAATGCTACCTTTTAAGATGTGATTAGAACAAGAAGGAAGGTATAGTCTGTTCTGGAATTTGACTCTAAAAGACCTGAGTCCAAGCAATGCATCATACGATGAGAGGTCATTAGAACATGACCCATAGGTCTATTATGATAATCGAAGGAAGAAACTTATCTCAAGTTTGTTAAAGAAGGAGTCTCCAATAAAGATCGAGATTGTGACAGGAAGATCACGACTGAAATTCTAACATAAGATAGAGAGCGGGTCCAACATTAGGCACCGCCTGCAGTCAGGAAGTCTTAGAGTTAGATACTCGTTCGAAAAAAACATCAAAGTTACGGTTATTGCTTAGGATGAAGAGATAACATATGGAGTTATCTTTTGAGCCCTGTTTCATTGATGATTCCGGGACGTAATCATCCTAAGGGGGAGATAATTGTAACGTCCGTAGATCCGGGCTAGTCAATTTAGAGATAATAGGGGTCGAAAATGATTTTCGGCAAAAGATTATTTAGAAAAATTAATCTTAACCAAGTTGTAGTTATGTTACAAGGTCTCTGTACATATAAAGAGCGCCGAAATCCGAGTTATAACGAAGAAGTTATGACCCGTCGAAGTTTCGCGACGGAACGGGCACGGTACCGGGAAGTGTAAATAGTGAATTTACAATAGAGCGACTTTTAGCCTTAAAGATCTAAACAAAAGTCGTAGAAAATGTTAAACCGAGAGTTTCCATAAAATGAACGCCCAAATCTGACTTCGTACGAGGAAGTTATGATTTTTCTAAGATTTAGCATAGCAGTGCACAGCCCGAAAATTCGAATTTTAGATTGGTCGATTTTCAGCCAAAATAATCTAAACGAGAAATGAAGATATCGTTAATAGGAGTTAAAAGACAAAAAGACAGTAAAAAACGGAGCTCGTATGCGAAAGTTATGGACGAAGCTTAGTCTCTACTTTTCGAGCGCGGCGAATTCGATACAGTTTTTGCAAATCTGAGATAGAAGGAGAATTAGACGACGGTTTCTAAATGAAAGTTGTAGTACTCGTAAATACCAATGCGTGGATATAAATAACGTAGAAAACGGAGCTCGTACGCGAAAGATACGGACGAAGCTTAGAGGCTACTTTATTATATAATTCCTATAAATAAGAGATGAACTCTTCATAATTTCTTCACACCATAAGCCTCTCTTTCTCTCTCTAACTTCTATGTAACCTCCCTAAACCCCTCCCAAGTCTAGGGAACCTCCCTAGCATAAGAAAGAAGCCCTGGAGCGCTCGAAGGCTCCGAGAAGAAAAACTTTCGGCTCGGAAACGCCGCTCCATCGAAGCCCGGTTTTTAATAAAAACCCGTTGTAAGTGAGATACGTCTATACTATATTTAACATAACTTTTATTTAATTATAGTAACATTATTAGGACCTTAAAATAATTATTTGGGCTATTATTATGAGTTATATTCAGTTTTATTTAACGCTTATATAATAGTAATAATAGCTAGACTATTTATTAGTCGCGGTTAACGTTAAAAACAAAACCCTAGTGGTATAGATACTAGGTTTTGTCGAGGAAAATTGTTTTGAGATAACGAAGTGTTGTCTAAGTTCGGAATCACCACCTAATCAAGTGAGAGCATGGTCCCTTTCATCTTACACATAAATATGAAGTATTTTATATAAACTACATGCTATGTGTGAAGATTATCTTTATAATTGTTATCTATGTTGGATGAACGATTTTATACATCTTTTAAATGATTTAAACTGTATATGTATTTTATATCTACGATAATGTCGGCGTAAAACATGGGTAGTTGTAATAGATGGAGTATGAGTTGGATGATGAGTCGAGAGGTGAAATAGACCGTGAGGTGAGGGTGAGAGGTGGACGATGCGAGAAGCCTTTTTCCCAAATGATGGCCCCGTCATTTAGCAGAGTATGGATGACAACCACGGACTATTCTAGACAGTCCAGTGGAACACTAGCAGGCTCGCAACCTGTAGGTGTTGTGAACGATGTGTTCACTGGTGTACTCTAAAAACCCATTGACATGTATTGCGAGTGGATACAGTCGATAAACGAAATAGCCCTGGCAGCTATGGATTTAGTGCCTGTTGAGAAAACCCTGGCAGCTATGGAATTAGTGCCAGTTGAGTAAACCCTGGCAGCGATGGATTTCGTGCCGATTCCTTAGGATGATACTTAGGAATGAATTAACAAAGGAGTAGCTGATTCTTAGGGTAGACCCTTAAGAGTAAAGAAGATAATGGGGATGGGTAATTGGGTTAACTGTTTGACAATTAAACATAATAATTATATTATTGTGGGTTGAAAACCCTATGTACTCACCAGGTTTCCCAACCTGACCCACTCAGTTTATTTATATCACAGGTGTTGATATGAAGTCACATTACATTGAGAGATTAAGGAGATATAGATCACTAGTGATAATGAATGTAAGTTATGTTTATGCTTATGTTTATGTATTGACAATGACATCCCAAATGATTTAAAATGAATAAAAATACTTTTCTTCGGAAATGCTTTGATAACGTATTTATCATGTTTTACTGGGAACAAATTCCGCAACATTTTGATTAATAGAGATACTCTGGTTTTTATAAAGCATAAACAAAATCGGTCTTTTCTGGCCGTGAAAATGAGGATGTCATAGTTGGTATCAGAGCATTAGTTGAAGCGAACTAGGAATATGGATTTATTTCTAGACTTAAACTTAGAATGCTAAGCAATGATTGTGAAGAGTGTGTCTAATAGATTTAGGTAATACACCTGAATAGACAAAAACACTAGCTTATTTTAGGATTGATACCTTAATTGCTTTTACATGCTAAATGATTTGTTATGCTTTATGCTATCGTTTGATCGGATCTATGGTCTGTTGTCGACCGGATCTGGAAACCTTATGTGTTCAGGATTCTAAGCGTATGATTACGATATTAGAACTACCATGTAACGTTTCAGAGTAATAAGGAGATTTATACGTCCATCGTAAATAAGATCTTTCCTATCTTAAATTCTCGTCTCGGTACACCGAACGTCTGAATGGGTGTACAAAACAAGAGGAAGATGACAACCTAAGCCTAAGAATGTGATGGGTCATGCATCGTTCGTTGCGCCTGCACCTGAACCTATCACAATGATAGAAGATCAGGAAGTGATGTGAACCATGATAGACTGAGAAAATAGAGGAAATGAGATGGCTTACGATAGTGAATGATACCTATCGGAAGATATCATAAGAGAGGTATCTTGCCTTTAGAATACGTCTGATAAAATAGCAGTACGTCTATAGAAGTAGGGTACATCTGAATGTACACATTTGATTGGCGTGATGCTATAACGATTGGTGTAATTCCTAAAGTTTTCCTATCATCTAGAATGTCCATCACCAACCGAGGTGAAGCAGAATTGATGATTGAAGATATGCATGGAAGAAGTACTAGTAGAGTCTAGGGAATTTTTTATGATTATTTGGACACACGCGTATGTGTTAAATTGTTTTGTGATTTCAGGACTTGGGGACTACGAGACAGTACTTGGGACGAGTATGTGTAGGTGTGAAAGGTAGTAGATGCATATACTACCTGAAGCACAGGACTCACGCTTGGATCAGGGAAAGTCACAAGGTTACCAAGAAGCCAATAATTGATTCTGTTTTATTCAAGCATGTCGTTACCATCGTTTCGGTAATAAATAAGAAGATTGTTGTTATTCTGACCCTAGTGGTCATATCAAATTAAGTCCGGCTACGATGAGTATGTTACGTGGTTCAGAGAACCAAGTTCGATGTAACATCTGACTTAAGCCATAGGATTGAAGTGAAAGATAATCTAAGTGATCGGTAAAGGTATCACGACGGTTGCTTGTAGCTAGAAATGCTACCTTTTAAGATGTGATTAGAACAAGAAGGAAGGTATAGTCTGTTCTGGAATTTGACTCTAAAAGACCTGAGTCCAAGCAATGCATCATACGATGAGAGGTCATTAGAACATGACCCATAGGTCTATTATGATAATCGAAGGAAGAAACTTATCTCAAGTTTGTTAAAGAAGGAGTCTCCAATAAAGATCGAGATCGTGACAGGAAGATCACGACTGAAATTCTAACATGAGATAGAGAGCGGGTCCAACATTAGGCACCGCCTGCAGTCAGGAAGTCTTAGAGTTAGATACTCGTTCGAAAAAAACATCAAAGTTACGGTTATTGCTTAGGATGAAGAGATAACATATGGAGTTATCTTTTGAGCCCTGTTTCGTTGATGATTCCGGGACGTAATCATCCTAAGGGGGAGATAATTGTAACGTCCGTAGATCCGGGCTAGTCAATTTAGAGATAATAGGGGTCGAAAATGATTTTCGGCAAAAGATTATTTAGAATAATTAATCTTAACCAAGTTGTAGTTATGTTACAAGGTCTCTGTACATATAAAGAGCGCCGAAATCCGAGTTATAACGAAGAAGTTATGACCCGTCGAAGTTTCGCGACGGAACGGGCACGGTACCGGGAAGTGTAAATAGTGAATTTACAATAGAGCGACTTTTAGCCTTAAAGATCTAAACAAAAGTCGTAGAAAATGTTAAACCGAGAGTTTCCATAAAAAGAACGCCCAAATCTGACTTCGTACGAGGAAGTTATGATTTTTCTAAGATTTAGCATAGCAGTGCACAGCCCGAAAATTCGAATTTTAGATTGGTCGATTTTCAGCCAAAATAATCTAAACGAGAAATGAAGATATCGTTAATAGGAGTTAAAAGACAAAAAGACAGTAAAAAACGGAGCTCGTATGCGAAAGTTATGGACGAAGCTTAGTCTCTACTTTTCGAGCGCGGGAAATTCGATACAGTTTTGTAAATCCGAGATAGATTGAGAATTAGCCAACGAGGTCTAAATGAAAGTTGTAGTACTCGTAGATACCAACGCGTGGATATAAATATCTACAATAACGGAGATCGTATGCGAAAGTTATGGACGAAGTTTAGTCTCTACTTTTCGAGCGCGGCGAATTCGATACAGTTTTTGCAAATCTGAGATAGAAGGAGAATTAGACGACGGTTTCTAAATGAAAGTTGTAGTACTCGTAAATACCAATGCGTGGATATAAATAACGTAGAAAACGAAGCTCGTACGCGAAAGATACGGACGAAGCTTAGAGGCTACTTTATTATATAATTCCTATAAATAAGAGATGAACTCTTCATAATTTCTTCACACCATAAGCCTCTCTTTCTCTCTCTAACTTCTATGTAACCTCCCTAAACCCCTCCCAAGTCTAGGGAACCTCCCTAGCACAAGAAAGAAGCCTTGGAGCGCTCGAAGGCTCCGAGAAGAAAAACTTTCGGCTCGGAAACGCCGCTCCATCGAAGCCCGGTTTTTAATAAAAACCCGTTGTAAGTGAGATACGTCTATACTATATTTAACATAACTTTTATTTAATTATAGTAACATTATTAGGACCTTAAAATAATTATTTGGGCTATTATTATGAGTTATATTCAATTTTATTTAACGCTTATATAATAGTAATAATAGCTAGACTATTTATTAGTCGCGGTTAACGTTAAAAACTAAACCCTAGTGGTATTGATACTAGGTTTTGTCGAGGAAAATTGTTTTGAGATAACGAAGTGCTGTCTAAGTTCGGAATCACCACCTAATCAAGTGAGTGCATGGTCCCTTTCATCTTACACATAGATATGAAGTATATTATATAAACTACATGCTATGTGTGAATATTATCTTTATAATTGATATCTATGTTGGATGAACGATTTTATACATCTTTTAAATGATTTAAACTGTATATGTATTTTATATCTACGATAATGTCGGCGTAAAACATGGGTAGATGTAATAGATGGAGTATGAGTTGGATGATGAGTCGAGAGGTGAAATAGACCGTGAGGTGAGGGTGAGAGGTGGACGATGCGAGAAGCCTTTTTCCCAAATGATGGCCCCGTCATTTAGCAGAGTATGGATGACAACCACGGACTATTCTAGACAGTCCAGTGGAACACTAGCAGGCTCGCAACCTGTAGGTGTTGTGAACGATGTGTTCACTGGTGTACTCTAAAAACCCATTGACATGTATTGCGAGTGGATACAGTCGATAAACGAAATAGCCCTGGCAGCTATGGATTTAGTGCCTGTTGAGAAAACCCTGGCAGCTATGGAATTAGTGCCTGTTGAGTAAACCCTGGCAGCGATGGATTTCGTGCCGATTCCTTAGGATGATACTTAGGAATGAATTAACGAGGAGTAGCTGATTCTTAGGGTAGACCCTTAAGAATAAAGAAGATAATGGGGATGGGTAATTGGGTTAACTGTTTGACAATTAAACATAATAATTATATTATTGTGGGTTGAAAACCCTATGTACTCACCAGGTTTCCCAACCTGACCCACTCAGTTTATTTATATCACAGGTGTTGATATGAAGTCACATTACACTGAGAGATTAAGGAGATATAGATCACTAGTGATAATGAATGTAAGTTCTGTTTATGCTTATGTTTATGTATTGACAATGACATCCCAAATGATTTAAAATGAATAAAAATACTTTTCTTCGGAAATGCTTTGATAACATATTTATCATGTTTTACTGGGAACAAATTCCGCAACATTTTGATTAATAGAGATACTCTGGTTTTTATAAAGCATAAACAAAATCGGTCTTTTCTGGCCGTGAAAATGAGGATGACACAGGGGAAATATTTTCTGAATCAGGACAAGTCTCGGTTCCCATTTCCAACTTGTTTGAAGAGCACTTGAAGCTATTTGATGAACCAGAAAAGGCCGTACTCTTAGAGGCGAAAGCAGCAGACAGCAACATCGACAATCTGAAAAAGATCATTGATGAAGCTGCAAAAGAAATGGAGAATGAACCTCCTAAACCGACTGATGGTCAACCCTCAACAGGCCCTCCAAAAAACAACTCAACGTTCAAGGGGGAGTGCTCATCTGCACTAAAAACAACCGATTTGTCTTTCGAATATGAGAATCCAACTCCAGTCGAGGGGGAGAATCCAACTCCAACCGAGGGGGAAGATCCTGAAACTGACAAGGGATGCGCTTCGCCATTTGAGGAGGAGAATAAGAATACAAATGACGAAGATAATCAATCAGAATTTGAAGAAGAGATAAATGCATAATTGGATCCTGCCTATGACCCTAATTACCCTCCTCTAACGAAATGGACTAAGGATCATCCTAAAGCACAAATAATTGGTGAATCATCTTAGCGAGTTCTCACACGTTCTCAATTGAAAGCGAAACAGACTGCATTATTCTCTATTGTTGAATTATGTATGTTTAATTCGTTTGTCTCCAAATTCGAACCAAAGACGATCAATGTTGCACTTGATCACGCTGATTGGGTACAAGCTATGAAAGATGAACTCCATGATTTTGAATGTAATCGAGTTTGGAGGCTGATTCCCACTCCAAAGGATGCTTCAATGGTCGGCATAAAATGGGTCTTCAGGAATAATTTGGACAAAGAAGGGAATGTCATATGCAATAAGGCTCGGTTGGTGGTGAAGGTATATTGCCATGAAGAGGGAATAGACTATGAGGAAACCTTCGCTCTAGTAGCAAGGTTGGAATCAGTTAGAATCTTTTTGGCATATGCTGCACATAAAAACTTCGAAGTTTTCCAGATGGACATGAAATGTGCTTTTTTAAATGGAGAACTAGAAGAAACGGTGTATCTTGAGCAATCACCTGGGTTCGTGAACGAGAAATACCCTGATCATTGCTATGTGTTAGATAAAGCTATATATCGTCTGAAGCAATCACCAAGGGCCTGGTATGAAACTTTAACTCGCTTTCTTAAAATGTCGAAATTCAAGCAAGGTTTGGTTTGCCCAACCTTCTTCCGAAAGAAAGAAGGCGAACATCTTATAATAGTTCAGATTTATGTCGATGACAGCATCTTCGGCTCCACGAATCCTAACATAACGACTGAATTCATGAAATTAAGGGAGACTAAATTTGAAATGAGCGCAATGGGTCCGATTAATTTTTTCCTTAGTTTGAATATAAGGCAGGGTCCAGAAGGCATTTTTATCTACCAGGAGGCTTACACGAAGAACTTGCTGGCAAAGTTCGGTATGTCGGGGAACTCGAAGGTGAAGGTTCCCATGGTGTTTGGCATAAACTTAACACCATCTCTGGAAAAACCTGTTGTTGATGTAACACTCTATCGTCAAATGATAGGGTCTCTTATGTATCTAACAGCTAGTAGACCAGACATTATGTTCTCTGTTTGTTATTGTGCCAGGTTTCAAGCAAATCCAAGAGAACCTCACATGGTGGCAGTGAAAAATATTTTCCGTTATCTGAAGCGAACCTCTTCTCTCGGTCTCTGGTACCCTGCTAGATCCGGATTCTTTGTTCAAGCCTTCTCTGACGCAGATCTTGGAGGATGCGGTCTAGACCGAAAGATCACAACTGGAGGATGCCAATTACTTGACGGTAAACTTGTAAGTTGGCAGTCTAAGAAGCAAACCTATGTGTCTCTTTCAACAGCCGAAGCTGAGTATATAGTTGCAGCATCCTGTACCTCACAAGTGATATGGATACAAAGCCATCTAAGAGACTGCAGACTAAGTATGAAGAAAATACCTCTCTATTGTAACTCAGAAAGCGCAATAAGAATATGTCACAATCTAGTGCAACACTCAAAGACAGTATATTTCACTGAGATATCATTTCATCAAGGACCATGTTGAAGATGGAAACGTGGAAGTACATTTCTTTCGATCCTCTAATCAACTGGTTGACATCTTCACTAAAGCCTTACCAGAAGCGAGCTTCAATAAAAATTTACAAGATTTGGGAATGATGGAAGCAGAGTCGCTACCGAACCCTCAAACCTCTCTCTAAATATTAGACAAGCGAAATAGAGCGAACGCTCGGTCTATTTCGGCTCCATAATTTTCGGGAACCAAAATGAATCGAATACTCGGTCTATTTCAGCTCCATAATTTTCGGGAACCGAAATGAACCGAACGCTTGGTCTATTTCGGCTCTGGAATCTTAGGGAACCGAAATAAACCGAACGCTCGGCTTATGTTGCTTCATTCTTTTAAGGTTTGGTTTCAGTTGTATACTTTGTTTACTCTCTCTTTTAAGTCTGTTTCTTACTCTTTTTTCTCTTTCAAGTGTGTTTAGTGTTAATTTCATTTTGTTTATTTTTTGTTTTTTAGAAACTTCATAATCCAAAAATATCTTTTTAAAGATTTTTTTATTTTATTTTTACTTATCTTTTTTGTTTTGTTTTGTTTGTTTTGTTTATGTGGTATGTTTGTTCGCTTATTCTCTTTACTAGGTACCAAGTACATCATAAATTTGAGCTAGGGCAGGTATGATTATCTTAATATGAACTAGTTAAGTGTCCCTAGAAGCATGCTGCTGCATGTAGACCGAAGCCTCTAAGACTAGGAGCAAAGCCTTAATGATTCGATCTATACCTATCGTTTCTTCCCAATCAGGCTGATAAATCCACCCAAGTCATGAGCTACCTTAATCTTCTCAAATGAGTTAAGAGTTTTATGCTTTGTCACGTTTATATAGCAGAGGTACTTTCGGTTCTTAAACCACCTCCTTTACATTCTCCATCAACTTTCGTTTCAACAAGGTAACCCTTGAGACTCTCAGTTATTACCACTGAGGTTTATGGTTACACGAAATATGTGTTTATGATCTTAGATGCGTATACCACATACTAAGTGAGACCCAAAATCCAACACCTACAATGAAGCTCCTCTTATTAAACCGAAGGTCATCGTCAAAACCGAACTAAAGGTTAATGTAGCTTCGAGTTCTGGTAATAAAGAAAAGAAGAAAAATGTTTCTGCTAATGACACTGATGATGAAGAAGATACTATCGCTGATGCCGAGAAATGCAAGAAAAGGGATAAGGAGTTAGATGAAATTCTTGGCATTGCAAGGGAAGAGGAAGAGAAGGAGCGAAAGAAGAAAGAAGAGCATGACACTCTTGTCTGAAAACAAACTCTTTTCCCTCCTTGGACCAGGGAAACATTGATCAAAGAAGCTATAGAGTTTCCAAGCACCTAGTGGTTGGAGCCTGTAACTTCGTTTGATTGTGAGAATATGAGGGACTTACAGTTCGACATGCCTATTACTCGAAACGAATTTATTTTTCACTGTTTCGAACTGACAGTTGAAGTCCCTTCACCCCATCCTCAGGTTGACCGTGAACTCATTGATTTTTATTTCAAGTTCGGCCAGCCTCAGTATCTGACCTGGAGTGTGCAAAAGATTACTATGGTTAAGGTGTTGAAACTATCGCCTACAAGGAAATATGTTAATGTCTCATTCAAAATAATATGAGGTTCGGATAACTCGGTTTCTGTGATTTCCCTGGCAGACCTTCCCAACTTAAATCCTCATGATTGGATCCTGCTATTCAACAATTTTCTTACTAATGCGAAGGAGTATGGACCAATCTTAGAGCATCTAAAGAGGATGTTGGCTTCCTATATCTACGAAGTTGCGAAGATGGATCCGGAAGTTGCAAATGTTTTGAGGAAGAAACTGACGGTGAAGCCTACTGCAAAGCCAAGAGATGTCAAGAAAATGATTCTTGGCCAAATTGATTCTGCTCACCTCACGCTTATGTTTACAAGAGCCAAAGGTGAAAGGTTCTAATTTTCTTTTGTTGACAAGCACTTTTTCTCTACCGACTATCTGGAACACATTATTAATCTTATTCATCGATGCAAGAAGAACTCTGATTCATACAAGAAGAACTTTACAGACATGCTCTGATGGTACATCAATTTCAGACAAACTCTTTTGGATATTATACCGAGTGTGTTCAAGACTGTAAAGAAGTCTGTGATAGCTCAACCGAACTGAACTCTAGGCTCCATTGACGCAAAGGGGGAGATTGTAGGATATTATGTGTTGCTTCATGGGCTTTTCTTTTGTATATCCGGTTGGGCCTGTCCTTCCGTGATTATAGATTAGGTTTATGCTATAAATAGTGCATGCATGTATGCCTTAGATATGCTAGTAATTATTATCTTTATTGTTTTTGTAACCCCAAACACCTCTACAGTCGAAGTTCTTAATCGAGCTCTTCTGAGGTGTTAAAGCTTAATCATTCAACATCAGTTAAACCATTCATGTGTTCTTCATTACATCTTTAATTGTTTTTCTGCTTACAATCTATCGATCCTACTAGAACTTTGTTCTAACAGTTACAAAGGGTAATTATGTCATTATTAAATTCTATATGCTTTCACAGCTTCACAACTCTAGCAGAAGTATAGAAAGGAATGGAATCATGTCAACGAATTGGTTAAATGATCTTAATTCCTTGAGATTCTACAATGATGGTATTCTGATCAAGGTTCTTCCAAGGTTGAGGTCAAATAATTGGGTTGTTACTGTTCAAATGTAAATGTAAAATGATTAACTTACAAGTCAATTGGTAGTGAGTTCCTATTTATGATATCAAGAAATTAGAATGGACAAGATTTGGGAATTAAAGAACTTTGTGCGTATGAGATAGAGAAAGAGACTGCATTTGGTATGCCTTATGAATTAGAAATCACCAAATTTACATATGAAGAAAACATTTTTTGTCGATATGTTCGGAAATTCGATGATCTAAAGATGAAAGAGAAAGAGATTGAACTGAAATACCTTATGAATCAGAAGAGTTGGATTCGAAACTGTAAATTGTTAGAGGAGAAGATGACGGGAACGTCAATTGCAGACAGTCGGAACGAAATCAGAAATCAGAAAATGGACATATAAAGAAACAATTTTGTTGATATGTTGAACAAATTTAGAAACATTAGGGAAATTTGATGATCAGAAAATAAAAGAGAAAGAGATTGCGATTGTAATACCTTATTAGTCGGAAGAGTTAGAGTCGAAACTGTAAATTGTTGGAGGAGAAGACCGCAGGAACATCAATTGTAGAGATTCGGAAAAAAAATGTGAAATCAATAAATTTAACATGTCAAGAAACATATTTTGTCGAAATTGTGAATAAATTCAGTACGAGTGGGAGAAACTGATGATAAAAAATGAAAGAGAAAGAGATTGCAATTGAAATACCTTATGAATCGGAAGAGTTAGAGTTGAAAATATAAGTTCTTGGACGAAACGACTGCAGGAAATTTTTAAAAACCATTTGCGATGGGTATATTCGTTTGTGTAAGAAGACAGTTGGGAATGTTCAAGGAAGAAAATAGTCAATGTGTGCGTAATATTGTGGTTAAAATCAGAAAGGGAAAAAGTTTATTGTTAATAAGCATGTTGGGTTTTAATATATGTATATAATTATAAAAAAGTTGTCACTACCCGGCATGGTCTAAACCCTAACCAGTTACTCGTATAAACTATATGGCAATCCTTGTTGAATGGTGTCTTTTATAACGCTAGGGCTTGTTCATAGAGCTAACAAAGAAGTATAGAAAGAAACCTAAACTAAAATAGGAAGGTATAATCCAACTTTGGGCAAACGATTATGGTTTAAAACATAAATAACACATAATATATGTGTTCACGGCCTAAAGAAATAAAAGATCAAGGTGTTCACGATCCAAAAGTGTTGAGAATATAGGGTTCACGGCCAAGAATGAATCACAAAGTAGTTCACGGCTAAATAATCCATCCTTATTGTTGTTCACAGCCTAGAAGTCAAAGGACAAGGTGTTCACGACCAAGTTATGACCGTAAACATCACCCAAGACCCATTTAGGGGCGAAAACCCAAAGTGTAGAACCGTAAACACCAAAGCCCAAGCCCATTATGAACCGTAAACATCGCTATATATATATATATATATATATATATATATATATATATATATATATATATATATATATATATATATGTATTCAGTCATGAACCAATTCATTTCTCACATTTCCCAGCCGTAAACACTCCCATTTTCTCTCAACTATCATCCATAAACAACCCCTTTTTCTCTCAAATCTTCAAGATTCAACCGTGAGCCCAATCATCCAATCGTAAACCCCTTTTTCCAACTCAAAACACTTCACAACATTTCCAATTAATTATTGTAAGTCTTCCTTACATAATTTAGTGTTGTCCAACACTTTGAATTATTATTTAAATTATCTTATTCATTTATATATGACATCGGGTATAATTATTTTTAGGATACGACTCCTGTCACGTATTTTAACCCGAGGAGCATTTGCGATCACTTCGAGTCCACTCAAGCACATGTAGTAGAGGTGAGTTCATACCCCTACATTTTCACTATTTTTCAATGTTTTTAGCGGGGACACAAGTAAAACATAAAGGAAATTTTGTGTTAATATTCAAAAGATTTCAATCAGTTTTAAAACACGTCAGGCTATTTTAACCGATTTACATCATTTTAAAAAGTGGTTCAACTACCTCAAGTGGTTTTTCACTTTATCTTTCAAAAATACATGTGTGTGTGTGTATATATATATATATATATATATATATATATATATATATATATATATATATATATATGAATATAAAACTTATTAGATACAACTTTAACCCTTTTGTAACATGTCGAGCAGAAGGGTATCTTTCTAAATCATTTTATTGTGTTATACAAACTGTTAACTTCTAAGGTTTTCATTGCATACAGAACATACATGTAAACTACAATAGGTGTAGCTTAGGGAATATATACAATATTTTACAATGTCAAGGATATCATACTAAAATAATTATCTAATCGTGATTACTATATACTATTAGTATGAGGTATGCATATAGTTTCAAGTACATGATAACATTTGTACACTATTAATACAAGGTAATAAATACATTTTCAAATATAAGAAACATTTGTATTCTATGCGTATCTAGTTAATACTGGGTTGTGGGGCACTACTTCATTGTACCTATCAGGGTACGGTTTCTATGTCCTATAAAATATAACCAGAGTCTCCTGGAGGGAGAGCGTAAGTTTGTGTATATAGATCAATACGGGACTGACAATCTCATGCCCTGACTGTTAGCTACAGTTGGAACGAAAGTTCTGGGGTAACAAATGTCATCTCATTCGGACGCTTGAAGAATGTCGTAGAGGCAAATATGTCATTTTAGCATAGTTATATGAAACTCACAATAGTATCAACTAAGACGTTTAGCATACGGGAAATACATAATGTCAAATGTTTTAGTATAACTAATAAGACTAAAGTACACTATTTTACACTACCACTGGTGGATTTCCAGGTATTAATACAAAAGGGTTTAACATACATTTTAAAAGGGATCCATAATCTTAATACTATGATCTCTTAGTTTATACATTAGGGTTATATATGACCTGTATACACCAAGTACTTATAGGGGGAAAATAGGTATGGGTCGGTTCACTAAATACAAGTACAACTAGGGTCGCTATATATAAGTACAGTACACTATTTTCTAATACAAGACATACATTTCTGAAAGAACGTATAACAGGGTACATGCATACAAAAAGGTTGAAATACAAATACATTCATATTACATTACTTTTCTAAGTACGAGTCAACGGAACTTACATAACATCAGAAAATATAGGATTTTTTTGGAAGGATATACTTACATTTATAAAGGACCATTAGTGTTAACTCTGTAAGTACCTAGTGAATGCGATAACGTTATATACAATAATGATACGACAGGAAGTGGGATGTGTGATTTCCGTCTCATTTCTTGTTCCTTGTTTGGTTGTGGGCTTAGGTCAGAATTACACAATCGATTGTCTATTCGATCCAAATTGTTTATAACTTGTGTACACTAAGGGACTGTTTGGCAAGATCTGAATTTTTAAGATGTCTGAATTTCTAAGAGGGTCTGAATTTTTAAGATCTGAATTTTTTTCATGTTGTTTGGTTTGAACCTCTGAATTTTTGTGCTGAATGATAAAAATGACAATTTTACCCTTTTGTATCATTTCTTTCAATTACAACATCATATTTTTGAAAAAAAAATCCATGGAAGTAGGATGCTAAACATTACACCTAATATTACAAAAAACTACAATGAAAACTAAACAATCTAATATTTCATTATAATTACTAGCCAATAGTTTGGAACCGGAAACGTAACATAACATGACAAGAATGTTTATTACAAAAAGTTCTTAAGAAAAAAGAAATGGCAGGAATGTTTTGAACATTAATGGAGTTAAAGAAATTTAAATTAATTTCTTTTTAAACACTTCTTGCTTTGACTCTTCTCTTTGCTGTAGACAAATAACATGATAATGTCTTGAGATAATGTATACAACTAGTTAGCACATCAAGAGGATTAAAAGATATAACAAGTATGATAAGTGACAGTAAATGTAAATGCCAAATCTCTACATAATCAAATATGATTCAAAGCTCTACATGATATGTGATGAAATTTCTATAAATCAACATAATCAAAGAAATCTAAAATGGCATCACAAACATTATAATCAATGAAAATCTAAAGAGACATCCAAGGATGATGACCGTTTGACCAACATACCCCTACATCAAACATTCTTTCATTCATTCTCACATCTCTTTTTCATCTTAAGGAGGTTATACCACGAAATAGTAAACATTGAATATATGTAACAATGCAAGAACCTGATAAGGATAATTGCTTCAATGAAACCTTGCAAGCCAATAGCCAAAGCCAATTCATTTTTATCAATATCTCCTCTACTTATAACAGAGACCAAAAAGGAGAAAGAAATCCATGTTATTGTCTTTCAAAGCATCTTGGCAAGAATTGTGAAATGATGAAAAGTGAAAAATCAATTGAGATGATAAAGAGATGCAAAAATACTCGAATTTCAGGGGAAACAACTCTAATACATAAATCAACTCCAATCAGGACCTAAAGTTGTTGCAAAAATACTCTCAAGGGAAACAACTTTGATGCTCGATTTTCAATCATTAAACTCGAATTACAGAACAAGAGAAAACTAAAACTTTACCTGAAGAAGATGTCGAGGGCGAAGCAGCACGACCCGGAGGCGGAGGCGACATAAGCAATGCAGTCGGAGGCGACGGTGAATCCAGAGACGACGGAGGCGTTGCAGATCTAACGGAGGCAAACCGATGATGTTTGAGGGTTATAATCGTGTGATTTGGAGATGCAGGGGAAGGAGGGGTCGGTGGTTGTGAAAGAAAGAGAAGAGGGAAAAGCGGTAACGTACCAGGGCAAAAAAAAGGAACACACATTCTTTTTTCAAATTCAGACATATACCAAACAGTCTGGATCTTAAAAATTAATAGACTGCCTCTTAATTTTCCAATTAAGAGGCTACCAAACAAGGTCTAAGTACTCATAGATGGAACTATCATGAGACACATTTCTTACTTTACATAACATCAAAAAATATAGGATTTTATGGAAGAACATACTAAGGTTTTCAAGGAACAAAGAACATACTAAGGTTCTCAAAACAAATGCTTATGAAATCACTAACTTTAGTGTGGACACTCTTTCAAAACCACTTGTATTCTCAGGGCACTAGTAGACAGGTACTCGTGCAGGCTCTAGAAGACTGAGCAAAGTAGCTTTAAGTCTTTATTTTTGTAATTACCTTTGGAGTCAATCATACGTGATTCAAATACAATGTAAACACTATATTATTACTACATTGGTTGTTGTTGCTTTGATTACTATTATTCAATGGTTGTGATACTATACAAGACTGTTGGGCTTTTGAGCATTCTAACACTCCTAAGTGTACATGCAACCCTAAATACCTTGGATCTATGTTTTCTCTATTATACATGCAAATATGAATATTCCAAGGTATTAACCTATCTAGCATACAATCTTTTGATACTTGGGTAATATAACAAGTTAGAATACATACCTCTTGATGTGGCTTGACTCCATGAAGCTCGAGAGCCTAGTGCCCCTAGTGTGACACCTCAAATGGTTCACACAACATCATTAACACTTCTAATAACCATGAGAAGAAGACACTCATGCTCAAATCGGCTAGCCCTCATATATCTATCACTAGTGCCAATTTCTTGAGCTAAAGGGGTCCTTATATAGTGTGCACATTAGGGTTACACCATGTAACCCATGACGTTACCCATTCCTTATGCTCTATGAGTTTTAACCTCCATGGAGTATCCATGGGTCACCACATGGGTTAAACCCAACATAAGGAATCATGGATCATAAGCCCATATATATAAGAATGAATGCTTGACACCATCAATCCCCATATATTTAATTAGTCTCTTTTGATAACTAAATTAAGTCCAAATTAACTCTTGATCAATACTAATTAACTAACATGATTTCATATCAATATATTAGAACTTATAATATATTAATATGTCACAAATGTCCTCTTCTCACAAACGGTCTATCCAAATGTTCCGATGCCATGCAACCCAAATGGACCTTGCCGAGTCGGGTCAAGTGCATACCAATTATTGTTATAGACTTAGACACTAATCCAACAGTCTCCCACTTGGATAAGTCTAAAATTATTATTGTTTATGACTTCAAAAACCAACTGGCAATCGTAGCTCTCAAAAGCCGTTGTCGAACTCTGACCTTGTCGATGAACTCTGACCTTTGTCAATGACTTGTCCATTAGATAAGGGATCATATATTTCTCCATTCTAGATATCATATGGACTGAGACATGGATTAAAATCATTCTCTCTGTCTATTTGTTGTATCCTGATTTCCGATTCATGATGACTGACTGATTGAACAGATCAAATCAGTCCTGGCTTGGCCAAGCACTCACATGTATCATCATTAAATCATCAAGGGGCCCACATATATCACTTTTATCCTGAAGGTAAAAGGAATGGATAAACTTCGACTCATATGGCTTGTTCTACTACTTGTTGAATCATACACAAGACACGTTTTATAACATCGAGTTACCTATGTGTTTTCATGTAATCAATGTATAACCAACTCATAGTAACAACTATTATCTCTTGGTTTGAAGAATATATGATATTACCGTCTCATGATCACTCGTGATGAAATCCATGAAGTGATTCCAATGAGCGTAGGTTGAATCCAATACTTAGAACTTATGAGCAATCATGATTGTTGTAGCACCACTTTGCCCAACATATTAGACCTCTACAAGCCAACCCATAATAGTCTTGATTCATATCTACTTCCAACATATGATCGACTGTGGATGGTTTGAATAACTTAGTCATTCAGGAAGAACGACCTAGTTATTCTGGAAGTCAAAACATTCAAAATGAAACACATGAATAATTTAATCCAAGATGGTCTCATAACTTATGAACATAAATAAAACATCTTTTATTTATCACCATATTGATTACATATTATTTATTACATACTGTTTCAAACTATCAACTTTATACTTGAATTAAAACAATAGTTGTCCCATGCTCCAAGCATGTACACTATGTTCTTCTAAACAATAGCTTTTCCATACACCAAGTATGCAGTCTATGTTAGTCTATGATCATTACTTTGTGAACTAGATCGATTGAACATAATTTCAATGATTCACTTTTCACACTCCCAAATCCTTATCGAAAATGTAAGAATTCCAAATTCCTATCATTTATCGAAATATGTTAGATTTTAAACTTATATGAACTTACCCTCTTGTAATGACTATGTACAAAGTCACAAAGACTTGTCAACAGACATTACGGAGTATTCCAATGGAGATCAACTCCATGGAACGAAGTCTTAAATTCAAAGTACATTCCTTTCAACATCCTTCTTGCATTAAGTTTTTCTAATCTTACACAAATTGAATAACTTCCACCTATGGAAACATTTCCAATTGTCCTTGAGCAACCAATCTTTGATAAACCTTACATTTTTCCTTGATAATTGCTTAATCATTTTATTCATATCCAATTCTAGACCTTGCCCCTTCTTAATGCCCCATGCATTAGGAAAATTTTAGAAAGGATGAATATTATAGCACATGCAATCGATCCTATATCCGAAGCATATGGGACACGATTCATGATGTCTCACATAAAGACTAGACCAGTCTTTTGCTATAATATTTCTATTTCTATTTTCCATGTTCTCATAATTCAGATTATGAAAAAGGGATGTCCTAATCATAATCGAATTTTAGAATGCAAATAATAGACCTATATATAGAATTTCCTCATGTTGAGCCATTCCAACATAAAATTCATATATATATATATATATATATATATATATGTATATGTATATGTATATATATATATCCTTGACTAAAGATGATTAAAACCTCAATCTAAGCTTTTAGAATTGAAATGAAGTATAATTCCTCTCCCTTAATTATAGCAAAACAAATTTTTCTCAATTGAAACTTTTGTTTTATATAATTAACATTGCTGACTTGCAATACTTATCATAATTATCATGCTCCTACTAACATGATGATTATTAGAATAACACTTATGCTCCCACTAGCTTTGACATGTACTAAGAAATCAGCTGAACTTCTAGATATCAATACTTTATTGACTTCCTTACCAAAGTTTAGACTTCTGATACAAGATGCTTTGATAAAACTTTATCAAAATCATACACCTTTCCTTAGATAGCGCACATGTGCGTCTAAACAATTTCAGAACTATGAAGAGGGATGCCTTAATCATAGTCTCAATTTTTTAGACCTTTTCCATTACTCACAAGTCCATGTTAGTGTGACGGTTAACCACACACACTCCACTAACGACTTTGAGAATGCAAATATCACAATTGCTATCTACCTAAAATCTACTTAGTGAAAGCGTTTCCTCACCATCATTTTCATGAATCGGAGAGAAACCTTATGACACTTAGATTTTTATGGTGTGTGTGTGTTCCTATCCATGTGAATTTGTCAAAACCATAATCATAAGACACGGTTAATGACAAATCCAAACTCATGTGGATTGAACTTGTGCAGTCTTAACTTCTTGACACCTGGTAGCACAAGGGCCTGCCATTGCTTCCAAGTTGTTATGCAACCATTTGAGAACTCTCAGAACTCATATGCAAAGCCAACTTTCACTAGAATGGGCACAAAAATAGAAATATGTGTCAACACGATAGGTTGTAAACCTCACATTGTGTGCTAGTGATAAACTACAAATTTTCATTCTTTATTAGATATTGAAATCCTTTTAGGATCTTTAAGACTCCCATTGTCCTCTTGACATATAAGACTATCTTGCCAAATATTCAAGAGATAGTGTGGATTCTTTATCAAGACAAACACTTCACATAATTGGCCTTAATTGTCTTTGTTTTATCCAAAACATCACAACTTATCAATTTCAAATGTACAAGAGTAAAAAACATATTACTCTTACATTTGACAAGTGTTATGAACCTTCTTTAAGATGTGTCACTCAAATTACAATCTTGGAGTATGACTCTAACACTTGTTTTGAACCGAAGTATGACTTATCTTCTTAATTTAACCATTTCAACAATTCATGACTCCTCTTCTTAGCCATAGTAGGAATGCACTAAGATGTCCTTAGAGGACCAATTGTGATATGGTTTCTTAACCATTAAGATGATCACAAAACATGATACTAAAGTACTCTCCCATCTTTTCAGATTTGAGAAACTTTTATCTTTCTGCCTAATTTGATTCTTCTCATTCGTTCTGCCATACATCGAAACCTTTCCAATGCTTCATAATTATACTTAAGCTTGTAAGTATAACCATATTTACCAAACTTTAGTAAATCATGACGAATAGGCTTATCGATCTTTTGTGGTGGACTTGACCAATGCACAAGAATGTGTACTCGATCCCTTAGTCCTTCACTTGACTCACATATACATGTGAACAAGGAATTAGTATTAATTTTCCAAATTAAAATGAAAATTCTCACTCATCATACTATACAACTTGCATGATTCCAAGTTTCAGTCCAATTGAAACTTGGGTGATGAGAATCTTCCCTTATTTGGTAAATTAGACATTACCACACATGAAAGAAACAAATCCATTTCCCAATATTGCTATCAATGGAATCATATAAACAACACTTCTCCACAAATGCCATTGTAAGGATAAAATCAAAAAAATTATTTTATTTTAAAACTTTGCGGAAAACTTATCCTCACAGCGCAAAAGCATATGAAAAGCTTGTTGTTATCTATTCCTAACAGTATATCATAACTCCTAAGCAACAGCTCAAAATTCTGATCACCGAACCATGCGATCGAAATCCACCTTCACGATCAGAATTAGCATATGCTTCCTTTAAGTTCACTTTTCTTTGATTCTTAAAACATCAACATGTGACCCAGTCACATCATGTAATAAGGATCTCATAATAGAAACATAACAGAGTTAGATAGTGGACTTTACCTGAAGTAGAGTCAAACTTATTGACTTTACTAGCCTTATGATCTTTCAGGTAAATTTGGCAGCTTCACAACCAATGCCCCTTCCTTTTGCAAGAGAAACATATGAACTCTTTGGGAATGGTACGTGGGACAATCTCAGACTTAGCCTTTCTCTTTACCATTTGGCCAACCGAGTTGACTATGGCCATTCCCTTTCCATTGGGAAGAGAAAGCTTTTACTGGGTATCTACTATTACCGTTGTCAAAGTCCATTGGGAAGTTGATCTTCTAATCAAATTTTCTTTACTAGTCCTTAAATCATTTCTGATTTAGCAGCACCAAGCAAATCGATAAGATCATTAAGGGTCATGTCATAGTCTATTTCATAGTAGTCCCAAAGGAACTCACTATGTGACTTAGAAAGTGATTGAACATCCAACTTTCTTAAGACTTTGACACCCAACTCTCCTGGCTTGTCAATATGTGACTTCATCTCCAAGATTGAATCACACATAGACCTTGCTTGTCAATAGGGCTTCAGTGACCTTGAACTTGTGGGTTAGGGAGAATAATTGGAGGAGGTGGAGGAAGTGAAGTTCCAAGAGATTTGGGAATATCATAGATGTCTGAACTATACATCTTTTGGGAGATATTCAAGATAGTTGATCTAAAGTCCTTAATATAACACCGAATATGAAAATATTAAGGCTAGGACCCAATATAATACTTTTCTAACTTGGAAGAGGGATGTCGTAATCCAAACTATAAAACATTTGAAGGCAGGCAAATGACGATTCACCAATTTGTACCATGAAAACGAAATAATTTAGTTAGGTTTTACTTGGATTTGAAACTCCTAGATCTTTTGAGATTCATTGAACTACTCAATGGCATGTTTCAATCTCGATTGTGCCCTCTCATGTTTTGTGACTGGGATGTCGAGGATCACAAAACAAGGTGTGAATAACCATGCAAATATACTGGATACCTTTAATATTTACCCCTCAATCGATGTGCAGGTTAACCACACACGCTCCATCGATACTATGATAAACATTAAGTTAACCTTTGCCTACCTTGTTAAATCGAGCTAGTGTGCCAGTTAACCACACGCGCTCCACTAACCGACTTAAGCAAACTGCAAAGTGTAATTTCATGGGTTAGAACCAAATTCACAATTTACTAAAGTAACTAAGATTGAGAATTTATAAAAGTTTTAGTTACCTTATATTTATCATTAATACTTTTAATGAAGGGAGAATTCTAGTCCTTGTCCTGCCCGTTCGACTAACGACCCTCCACCAGTCAAGGAAACGGTGGGTGAGAGTGGACACCCATTAAACTTCCATTTTATAGGCATTAACCTTATACCCCCTTTATAGACCGGCTTCGTGAATGAGGCATACTAATGGTAAGATGACTTGCTCTTATTCATATATATATATATATATATATATATATATATATATATATATATATATATATATATATATATATATATATATATATATATATATATATTATTAACTTATAATATTATAAAGTATAAGGGTTGAATTTTAACTTTTAAAATGCTAAGGGATTAACTTGGAATTAAAGTATTCATAAGGGAAAACTTTTCAATTTCCAAAACTTGAGGGCATGTTTTGAAACTATTCAAAACTATTCAATTCCATAACTTATATATTTAAAGTAGTTTTAATTCTAAAAACTCTTCAAGTTCCATAACTTGAGGACAAGTTATAGATGACTTTAAAATATTAAAAGAAAATGACTTTTCTTTATTCAAAACTTATGGAAATATTTATGAGTTTTATGAATCTTAAATGTGATTTTCATATAACTTGAGGACAACTTCCTCGATGCGTATGTTATCACGTGCCATCTCTACATAAGCACCGCGTCCAACCCCGATACCAATGTGTCACAATACACCACAAAATCCTCCATCCCTTCTAGGAGGGCTAATACCGGGGCTTCGCATAATCTCTGGCGAAGCGTCTCGAATGAGAGCTGCTGCTCTAGACCCCAACTAAAAGTCACGCCCTTCCGGGTCAACCTGGTGAGAGGAACGACAATCTTGGAGGAATCCCTGATAAATCTCCGATAGTAGCCGGCCAATCCCAGAAAACTCCTGATCTCGGTGGGAGATTTCGGCACCTCCCATCTCATCACAACCTCAATCTTGTCAGGAATGACCAATATCCCCTTCTGGTTGATGAGGTGCCCTAAAAATTGGACCTCTCGTAACCAGAAATCACACTTAGAGAATTTAGCGTAAAGCCTCTCCGACCTCAATATTCTGAGAATCTCCCTTAAATGCTCTTCATGCTGCTCTCGGGATCTCGGGTGCACCAGAATATCGTCGATGAACACAATCACCGACTGATCCAACATCGGCCTGCACACCCTGTTCATGAGATCCATAAACACTACCGGTGCATTGGTGAGCCCAAAAGGCATCACCACAAACTCGTAATCCCCATAACGGGTCCTGAATGCCATCTTCTGGATATCCTCATACCGCACTCTCATCTGATGATATCCATACCTCAAATTTATCTTGGAGAAACAAGACGCTCCCTGCAACTGATTGAATAGGTCATCGATCCTCGGTAAAGGGTAACGGTTCTTGACCGTCAACTTGTTCAACTCCCGGTAATCAATGCACATCTGGTGTGAACCATCCTTTTTCTTGACAAAAAGGATCGGTGCTCCCCACGACGAGCTACTTGGTCTAATAAACCCCTTCCCCATCAGCTCTTGAAGCTGCGAGGATAACTCCTGCATCTCTGGCGGCGCAAGGCGATAAGGCGCCTTAGCGATAGGTGCTGCCCCCGGAACCAAATCGATGCGGATCTCTACCTGCTTCTCAAGCGGCACACCCGACAACACCTCAGGGAAAACATCCGGGAACTCATGCACTATTGGAACATCCTCAATCGGACCCGGCCTCTACGCGGCCACTCGTGTATCCATCACATAGGCTACAAACCCCCTGCAGCCCTGCTGTAAACTCTGTCTCGCTTTGGCAGCCGTACAAAAGCTGACCCACATCGGGTACCCTCGCCATATACCATAAGCACTCCCCCACTAGGGTCTTGTATCATCAGTATCTGCCGCTCGCAATCTATAACTGCCCCAAATCGGCTCAACCAATCCATGCCCACTATAACACATACGTCCCCCATCGCAATCGGGACCAGATCTATCGGGAACTCAACGCCGAAGATCTCGAGTATACATCCTCAAATCATGTCAGTAGCATCTACCACTCGCTCTTCATCTATGGAAACTCGTAGAGGTCGACTCAACGCCTCTCATCGAATACTGATGTGCTAACTAAATGCTAATGACACAAATGATCGACTCGCACCCGAGTCAAATAACACCAAAGCAGGTACAGAACTCACAAGAAAAGTACCTACGCATATCATAACATAAGCAGAATATCTCAACTCAGCATAAATAAATGAAAGGATACATACCAGCTACGAGATCGGGTGCTACACGGACTTCCCCCGCTGTCAACAAGAAGGCTCACCCACGAGCCTTCGGTGCCTCGGCCTTCACTGGCCGACCCTCAGTAGCTCGTACAGTAGCAGGGGCAGATCCCTGTAACAGCTGCGGGCACTCGACCATCTGATGACCTGCCTGGTTGTAATGAAAGGAAACCATAAATCCCTTGGGGGCTATCCTTGGATATATGCCCCTCCTTGGCACATTTGTAGCAAGCACCCGACCGACAGACTCCATCATGTCCCTTGCCGCACTTCCCACAAGTGCGGTCCTTCTTGCCTCCGGATCTCGAATCGGCGGGCTTAGCCCGCTTGGCTGCCGGCTGTGACTGTACCTGCTGCCTATCCTTCCCCTGAGACTCGGCCTCCTCCCTGGCCTGAGTCTCCAGCTCAATCTCCCTCTTCCGGGCATTTTCCTGGAGCTCAGCAAATGTCCGGTAAGTCGAGTTCGCCATGAACTCACGAATGTCCCTCCTCAGAATGCTCAAATACCGGCTCATGCGTGCCTGCTCAGATGACACGTGCTCAGGGCAAAACAACGCCCTCTCTTGGAACATCCGGATGATCGCCGTCACAGACTCCGTTCCTTGCTTGAGGGACAATAACTCCTGTGCCAACCGTTCCCTCTCCACCGGGGAAACATACTCGTCTCTGAATGTGGTGGTGAACCTCTCCCAGGTCACCTTCGAGATCTCTGCAAGAGTGAAGTTTTCCATCACAAACTTCCACCAATCGTGTGCTCCCAAGCGAAGCTGGTTCAGCGCGAACCATACCCTCAGATGCTTCGGACACGATAAGGTGTAGAAGCATCCCTCGATATCAGAAATCCATCTCATTGCAACAATCGGATCCTGCGTCCCATCAAACTCTGGTGGCTTCGTGTTGCTGAACTCCCGGAACAGCAACGAGTCACCCCCCCTGAGGTCTAGCGGCAGCCACAGCTGTAGTAGCTGCAGTAGTCGCTGCCTCAGTAACCGCTGCGTATCTCTCATCAAACATCTCAATCAAAGTTGTCTTGATAGACCCAAACATCTCCGGTATCTCTGTGCGGATAGCCGCAGCCTCCTCATCGTGGATCATCTGACGAAGCTCCTCGTCACTCACACCGCTGGTCTCTGGTCTGTGGCATGCCACAACCATGATGTCTCTGAAATACAACATAAAAATATCAGAGACTTGCTCGAGTGTACTCACACTCGACAACTCAACCCTACTTGTTCCTTAGTATCCTAAGGATTCTTACTTGGACTGCTCACTGATCCGGTGCTTCCAGTAGTACGAGCTCTATACTACTTTCCACGCCGCATCAGCATTCACCCTAAGTCCTCCTCTTAGGATCCCAAATCACAAGTACTCTATATCTTGGTAAGCATAGGCTACCTTCCGGCAGATCACTCATAAGCTCCTCACTGCTACCTACTCGCTCTCGAAGTATCTCATAGTAGCAGTAATCTCCTAGGCTAAGGCATTACAAATCAGGCCACTCTAGTCCTAATATGAATACTTAGCCTACTCTAGCATGCATATCATATCATATCATATCATATCTCATAATACATGATGGAAGGGTATTTTGGGAAATCACTGTTCAGGCACTGACTGATCGTACACACTGCTCCTTTCTGCTTTTCTCAAGGTCTTTTACTCTTTTAGAAAAGTTGTTCCTTTTTATGAAAAACTTTCTCAAATCCTCAGTTTGAGTTCAGATACGCCCGAAGGTTTATTCGAATCCCTCAAACCAAGGCTTTGATACCAACTTGTTACAACGTAAATATTCAAAACAATTTTTGTTTTCATTTTTCGAACAACGTAAAACTCATACAATATTTTCAAATCTCATGTTCGTCAAATATCATCATAATAAAACATATCCCAAGATCACAAAATACAATTCTCTGTCAGTGTGTACGGATCATGCCGGCGCCTTCCCACGATCATCACTGGTACCTAAAACACATATCACACAACACGGTAAGCATAAATGCTTAGTAAGTTCCCCAAAATACCACATACAACACATACGCCAATCAAGGCCATAGCTCTATGGGACCTTCCGATCCATGTTTCTCAGGGGACTTCCGTCCCAACCCTGGTAGACCTTCTAGTCCTACACATAATGACCTTCCGGTCCTGATCATCTTGACCTTCCAGTCCATACACTGTTGACCTTCCGGTCCATATCATAATGACCTTCCGGTCCATACCATACTACTCATAACATAACATAGCACATACATATCATATTACAACATACACCGCATTCTACACATAGCACATAAGACCTTCCGGTCACACGTAATTACCACTCTAGGTAAAGTATAGTGAGAAGACTCACCTCGTATGAAGTCAGTTAAACTCGCGTGCTCGAATATCCCGACCTAGCCTCCTCCTATCAACAGAATAACATCTCTAATCAAAATCCTCTCAGGTTCTCATATATAATAATGGGTAGAAGACCATTCTACCCCTCTCTGCCCTCTCTTGAATCAGCTTGACCAAAACCCCAAGGTCAACGAAAGTCAACTCTAGTCAACGGTCAAACTTTGACCAGACTCGTCGAGTGCACATAGGTGACTCGGTGAGTCCAAGCGTATCTTCTGAATCCTTCTAAGGTCTCACATGACTCGTCGAGTGAACCTTCCACTCGACGAGTTACCACTGGTAATGAATCGCGGGGCAACCCCGACTCGACTCGTCGAGTTCCCTTATGGACTCGGCGAGTTCCTTCCTTGGCAACACCCAAATGACCTTCTGAGGTCAGATCTGTTTCTCTAACTTATAGATCTGACCTTATCGTACTCAAATATCACGTAAAGGTCCGACCTTTACACTCATGCAACGTTCATAATGCTTCTTTTGGTGAAATAGACTCTAAAATGGCAACCTAGGTTCATATCTCTAATGGAATAGCATAAAGCAGGGTAGATAGGACTCTCTAGACCTTTTAAGGTCCAGATCTAAGAAGAACTCCACCCTGGGACCTCATATACTTCGAATTCCAAGCTAAACAAGGCATAAGAAAACCCTAGATTCAAGTAGATCACCAAATACACGAGATTGATGAAAATGGCTTATTCTCTCTCTCTCTCTCTCTCACACACACATACACAACGCCCTCAGGTGCTCTGGTGCTCTCAAGGGTGAAGGTGGCCGCAAATGAGGGCCATAAGGTCCTTTAAATAGGGCACATGCCTGAAGATTTAGGGTTTATGTCCACAGTGCGGACTCGTCGAGTCTACTAGTCGACTCGTCAAGTCCATTCATTAAATCCAGTTAGTAATCGCGATCCTACTCGACGAGTTTAAGCGCCAACTCGTCGAGTTCCTATTCTTGACGCAAAATAATTAATTAAAATGGGATACCTGGAATTCCGGGTGTTACATGAAGTTATTTGTATTAAGCTATAAGTTTTGTGTATAAACTTTGAATTGACTATATAAAGAGTGTTAAGTTGAAAATATGTTATGGATGCATACTTTTTGCGTAATAAACTTTGAATTTTATGTACTAAACTGGAATTTTTGTGTTTTAAACTGTGAATTGACTGCATTAAACTGTGTATTTTCTTCTTAGACTATGAACTGACTAAATTAAGCTGTGAATTTTGTATATTAAATTATGAGTTAATTGTATTAAGCTGTGAATGAATTGACATTAAGTTATGATTATTTTATAATTTTTTTTGTTTGCTTTTGAAATAATGTAAATTTTATTCACGACGTAATATATTAAATTCACAATTTAATATATGAATGATTTATGTATAAATTTTTTTGATAATTTTTTTCTAAATATATTTATTTTTTGTGTTGTATAAGTATGTAAGAATACATTAGTTTTAATAATAATTTTGCATTAAATTCAAAATGAGTGAAATAAATGGTTTTATTACACTATGAATATAATATATAAGTTATTAATGCATGACTTTGTTTACGAATCTGATTTAGAAGAAAATAATGGCTGCGAAGTTGCTATAGGTGGTTGGTGGCAGCGTGCGGTGACGGTAGTAGTAGACTTTGAATTTTTGATTTTTTTGAGTTTGTGAATTATTATAAAATGGGTTAATATTAAGTTGTGAATTTTATTAATTAAGTTATAAATAAACGGTATAAACTTGTAATTTATATAAGTTGTGTCTTTAAATATGAGAGCATATAAGAATGAAAATATTATACTGCAAAAATTACAATTTTGCCCTTTATGTATCGAAAAGAGAAAAAAATTAAGATTTTCACATGTTTTATAAGAATATCATGTAAATATACTACTAACTAATGGGGGTTCTTAGGACGCTTAATCTTTTGTGGTTCTCATAGTCAACCAATAATTAACTACTTATAATCAGTTTTTTCGGAAAACAATACAATTTAAATCGATAAAAATATTTCAAAAAGTAATTAGGATGTCTATATGGCAAATTAGGATGTCTTTTTAGCCAACCCCATTATAAATAACAATTTTGGTTTGATTTTTTGGGACGTTATAGATTTGTCATTTGATGGTTTTGTTATTAGAGTCAACGGCATAATTCTTCATGCATATGTCCTAGAGAAAATGATGGGTCTTCACAGCCTTCTCCCATCTATACACGTAACTTACATGCTAAGGAAATACTCACAACGAACGCCAATCATTATGGTATACCCTATCCCTCCACCACCACACCAATGGAAGAATGAGGAAATTAGTCACAAGTCAACACCAGAAACCTAGGTTAACTTGATCATCGTCGGAAAATACTTTGATTGGTTGAAGGGCACCTTATCTTGATATTGCTAAGCTATAAGAGTTAAAGTTATACTCGAGTCGCTGAATATTTCAATTAATAGAAGTACTTTGAAGGAATATTAATTTGATAGAAGTGCCTAAAATGCGTAAGCATACAAGCAACAATCCCATGAGAGCTGCACAAATTTGATATTGATTCATTTAATCTTTATTCTTAGTCAATTTATTTTTCTTAAAATGGTGAGATTACACATTACCCATTAGTTTGTCATTACTCAATTAAAAGAAAACCAAGCCCAATTACCATAATCAATTAATTAGATTCATTGAAGATAGAACCCTAATGTCACATCCAAACTGAGGAAATTAATATATGATACATTGAATTAACCCCAGATGTTTAATTAGCCCATTTTAGAAAGAAAAGTAAAAAAAATTAAAAAGCGAGTACCTTAAAGCTTTTATCGTTTTTGGTCGTTTCACAAATCTAATGAATGAAAATTCGTATTTTATTCACAATTACATCGTATAATATAAGTTAATTGCTCATTTCAATTATATCCTCATTTATCGCAACTTATCTTCTTGCCATCCAAAAAACAAATTAGTAAAATAAAGACACTCTTGCCATCCGAAAATCTAATAATCTTTATACTTTTTTGGTCATTTCAACAAGTCAAATGAAATTAAATGTCGTATTTGGTGCATTGAGTTATTAGGGCTTACGCATGACTTCCAGTCAATCAGATCCTCCTAATTAATAATAATATGGAATCACTTTTTCTCTTTGTTTGATTTCATGCATTATAAAAATGTTCTGAAAAGGATAACCAAAAATATAAATTACGAGTTTAGTAGCTTAGTTGTTCTTGGGCAGTTCAACAATCTAGATGAAATGAAAGTCTATTAATGACTAGTTTTTTTCGTTTATCCCTTCAAAAAGAAGGAAACACTTTTGTTCTATGCTTAATGAGTTGTTAACATTTGGGATGTCTTTTTTAGCCGATCCCTAACATTTGGGTAATCGATTCATAATTGGACCACTCTAGAGGGTGTTTTGTCACCTAATTAACTATTATACATTATTACCCATCACTTAGATAAATGACACTTTCACTTACAACCCTTGTCTTTTTACTCTTCTTACATTCTGGACATAATTTCAATTTTTCTGTCTAAAACGCAAGAAATTTTGTTGTCAACATAGTAAATCATACTAATATTGTTACGGATAATATCCAACTTCAAACTCGTGATTAAGCTTATTCTAAGGATAAGTCTTGACGATTTGAGGTAACATGCTTCCTCCTATAAGTATTTTGCCAATCTGAATTCCTTTTAAACCAAACACTTTTGGGCATATTATCTTGGCATAACTTCTGAGTCATTCACTTTTTCTATATATAATACCAACTCTAAAGTAGAGGGTTTTGAAAATAAATAGATTATAGACTATATATTAGTCCTCTATTTTGCTAAGAGGGTACATATCTATTCGGACAATTGATCATTCTTTTCTCAAGAAATTGATATATGTAATAAATATTACTCAAAGGCGGTAACAAATTTCAAAAATCGACTTCACGAAATTGTAAAAGTAGTCTGTAAAATATCTAATATATACTATAATTTTTAAGACAAAAAAAGAAATAGATTTCGAAAAAAGGGTAAAATTAAGGCTAAAAAAAGAAACAAGGAAATATTCTTAGAAACATACATGTGCCAATAGATAGCTAAGATCGCATATACATGTGGAAGCACACATGCATACTTCTTCTAACCAAAACTTAAACTATAATTCTGCCGTAGTATCCTTACAAAAAAAAACACAAAGGTCTAATTGTGATTAATAAAAACAGTAAGGTTAAGAATGGCAACATAATCAAATAGTAAGGGTGAAAAGTGAAACTAATCAAATATATTCTTAAGGTTAGTGAAAAGCTTTACAGCCTATAAATAATCCCTTTTAGGGTTACGCTAGTTAAGAAACAAAAAAGACATCTTTTCTCTACAGAAATGACGAAAAGACGAGTTGTGTTGAAAAGGGAAGAACCACTACCACCACCACCACCGTCAATGGATTCAGCTAACTCATCGAACACGATGAGGGTTCATGTGAGATATGGCGAGTGTCAAAGAAACCATGCAGCCAACGTTGGTGGGTATGCTGTTGATGGGTGTCGGGAATTCATGGCGGCGAGTGAGGAGGAGGACACTGAGGCTTCACTTACGTGTGCCGCCTGTGGCTGCCACCGCAACTTCCATAGAAGGGTGGTGGAAACTGAAGCTGTTAGTAGCAGCGACTGTGAGTGAAAACAAGAACTTCAACCACACGTCTCCTTATGGTTATGAAACACACCTCCTATTTATACTGCAATGTGTGTGTTTATGTGTGCGTTTTTTGTTTGTCTTCTTGTGTGTGTGTTTATGGTTTTGTCTTTTAGCGTATGTAAATGAGAGTTGGGTGAGTTAATGTAAAATTAGGTTACTTTTGTCTGTCGTTTATAAATCTCTTTAATATTCACTTTACTCCTTAACTCTTACCTGGTTTATATGAAGCTTTCATAGTAATCTAATCTCGTAATTTGATCGAGTGGGTTTTTCAGTCGATCTTATGATTCATTATGAACAGGATACATAACTTTATCAGAGATCTTTCGAGCCTTTACATTCTACAGTTAATTACGCTAAATTACACAAATAAATATTTGATCAAGTTAATACATCACTCAACGGAGATATACATTAACAAAATAAAAAAAATTATACAGGAATGCACGTGTCTATTCTAGGATAATAAATAAGTTCTCTTGAAGCTTTCAGTAATATTAAAGTTATAGGTCGTAAAAATTTATGCACAAAAATAGGGTGTAGAAAGTAAGATGACGTATGTTTCGCATGTTCGTCTTTCCATTTTAGGAAAGAAGAAGATAAACGACAAATGCATGTACCTAATTGACAAAGATATGTTAAAGGCCTAATTAAATGAACTTGGATAATGCCCAGACTTTAGTAACGGACCCTTTTAAGTGTCTTTAAAATTGTAGCCACAAAAGCTAAAATAATACCATGAATTAATTTGGTCTGGTTTATTACTCGGGGAGGATCAAAGACTGCGTACAAATTGTCGATTTGTTTGGGGAGTTTGGTGAAAATTGTACAATGAGACCAAAAAATTAATCGAGCATGCATATGGTTAGATATGTGTCAAATGGTGTACGAATGAGTTAGGTATGAAACATATGAATGTAGGGAACATAATTTCTGGTAAACTTGAATTCGAAATCGGGTATGTGTCACTTCTAATTTTGTCACCAAGTGCATGTTCTTCTTGGAATGCTTTTTGAAAAAGACCGAACAATGGTTATAAAAAAACAATGGTTATAAACGAAAATATGTTTTAGTTTTTCTTTCTCATTTTTTTACAGTGATGATAAACACACATATTGTTCATGTTACATGCAGTTGTATTAACATATACAAACTGTGTGATATGAATTTGCCAACATAATTTTGTTAAAACTCAAGATTCAGTCTATAAACTCAACGTTTTTGTTTTGTGAAAATAATGAAACGAGGTACTAGAAAAAATGTAATCCATGTTCCTCAAATTAATATATTTATTAAAAGCAATTGTCTCCTTTGAATGATTTCATTGATATCAAACAATATATATATATATATATATATATATATATATATATATATATATATATATATATATATATATATATATATATATATATATATATATATATATATATAAGACTATAGTAAATGTAGGCCGAGAATACAAAAGGGCCGAATACAACAATAGGGCTAAGCTAATACAACAGTGTAAGGAACATATGACTAATATGCCCCCACGGTTTCAATGGGAGGTTCACGAATGCTTAAACCAGAGCGAAAGTCGGATAATAGTGGAAAAGGAAGCCCTTTCGTAAATATGTCGACACGCTGATATCTGCATGGAACTTGGAGAACTCAAACTTGACCCGTAGCAACTTTGTCACGAACGACGTGAATGTCAATCTATATGTATTAAGTTATATATTAAGTTCGCTGATGTTGAATCGGGTTTGCTGACATGTAAATCCCACTCACATTATCACAGTAGATGAGAGTGATTGAACGAAGAGGTAAGTGTAGCTCATGAAGCAAGTTGCGTACAAATCCGTTTCAGCAACTGCATTGGCTATGCCGCGATATTCAGCCTCAGCGTTGGATCGGGATGTCGTAAGTTGTCGTTTGGACGACCATGATAGAAGGTTCTCTCCTATGAAAACACACTAACCAGAGGTGAACCTGCAACTAATTAGGTATCCCCCCCAGTCTGCATCATAGTAGGTAGTGAGAGTCATTGATAAGGAGGTATACAACTCAAGACCATGATCAAGAGTGACTTTGATGTATTTTAGGAAGCGTTTTAGAACATTGAAATGTGGTTCTCGGGGGTCGTGCATGTAGAAACATATTTTTTGAGTAACGAAGGATATATCTAGGCGAGTAAACGTAAGATATTGTAGTGTCCCCGCAAGGCAAAGGTACAATGATGGGTCAACTACAGGAGTGCCGCCATCTCCCAATTTGGTGGCGGAATCGACATGAGTGCGGTTAGGGTTGGCATCGGTCGTATTAGTGCGCTAAAGTAGCTCATATGCATATTTCTTCTTAGAAATAAACATGCCGGTCTTGGACCTAGTTATAGAAATGCCCTAAAAGTAGTTTAGGTCACCGAGATCTGTCATGGTGAATTCTTTGTTGAGAGAGGAGATGAGCTGGCGTAAAAGCATAAAAGTTGAAGCTGTTAAGATGATGTCATCGAAATATAGAAGTAAGTAAGCCAAGTCTTTTCCCTTTTGTAAAACAAATAAAGAAGAATCTAACTATTTTTGTGCTTGAAACCAACTCGCATGACATGAGTGGCGAAGCGCTGAAACCATGCTCGAGGCTATATAAGGACTTTTGAAGCCGACAGACGTGACCCGGTTTGGAAGGGTTAGCAAAATTGGAGGGTGGGTTCATATAGACAGTCTCAGATAGATGGCCATGGAGAAACACATTTTTGACATCGAGCAGGTGAATGGGCCAATGTCGGAAGACAAAAAGATTGAGAACCGTCTGTATGGTGGCCGGTTTGATGAACATACTAAAAGTTTCTTCGCAATTGCTACCTTGTTGTTGACTCTTACCATTAGCAATGAGTCGTGCCTTGTACATGCTAAGAGAACCATCTACATTGATTTTTTTTTTATTTATATAGCCACATTGAGAGAAGAATATGAAACCCTTGAGGGCGTGGGAAAAGGACCCAAGTCCCATTTTTAATAAGAGACCCATATTCGTCAAGCATAACTGATTTCCAGTATGGATCACGAAGAGCTTGGATGTGAGTTTTAGGTATTGGAGAAAGAGAGGATATGTGAAGATTTAAGCGACTGATGGGTTTAATGATGCCACTACGAGATCGGGTGTGCATGTGGTGGTGCAAAAGGGCGTTGGGGATTGATGTTTGAGGTAGAAGGATCAGATGTCGTAATGGGAGAGTGGTGGTGGTTGTCGGCTGCCGATGTGGCTGTGGTCGAGGATGTTGCCGAAGTAGCGAGATTGCCCAAAATGGAAGGAAGAGGGGGAGGGTTGTTGGTTGAATTGCATCAGTGATAAGTGGGTGGGGGAAGGTGGTGTTTGTGGTAGTGAGGAAGGGTGAGAAGCCGGTGTAGTGGACATGTGAAACTTGGAGGGAATATAGTTTGGAGGCTCGTATGTGTTGAGAAAGTCATAAGATGGTGGTGAGTTGGGTGTCATTGAGGCAAAAGGAAAAACATGCTCATCAAAAATAACACGTCTTGAGATGATGATCTTTCTGGAGTGAAGGTCAAAGAAACGAAATCCACGGTGATTTTCTGGATAACCAAGAAAAATGAAAGGGGTAGATCGTGGAGCAAGTTTGTGAGGTGGGTGCAAATATGGGTAGCATAAGCATCCAAAGATGTGAAGATGATCATATGTTGGTTGCTTTTGGTAAAGTTTAAAGTAAGGGGTATGATTTTGGATGGATTTGGATAGAAGGCGGTTATGGAGATGAGTGGCCATATGAAGAGCTTCAACCCAATACATGGGAGGAAGGTAAGATTGGAAAAACAGAGAACGAATAAGGTTATTGATTGTTTGAAGCATGTGTTCGTATTTTCCATTTTGTTGTGATGCTTTTGGACATGAAAAACATATGATGATGCCATTTATGTCAAAAATGGTTCGAAGGTTGTTGTTGTCAAATTCACCCCCGTGATCACATTGGAAAGCTTTAATGTCTTTGTTGAATTGAGTTTTGAGAAGTTTCTGAATATGCAAGAATTTTGAGATAGTGTGATGTTTATGCTTTTGGGGTAGACCCATAAGAAATGAAAATAATTATCTAAGAAAATGACAGAGAATTTAAAACTACTCAAGCTTAGTAAAGGAGATGTCCAAATGTTGGAATGAATCAAATCAAATCAAATGGGGAGTTCACGACTTTATTAGAGCTATAAAATGGAAGATTGTCATGTTTTTCCTAACTGAAAAGCATTACAAATAACATCCGAAGTAGTTTTATTACACGAAATGGAATTATTAGAAAGCAAATGATGAAACACTTCATTCCCAGGATGCCCGAGCCGTTGGTGCCACGTTGTAGGACTGAACGAAGAAAACGCTTGTGGAAGATATTGAAGCTTGTGAACTGGGTAAAGGTCCCCGTGTTGTCACCTTACTCTCAGTGCTCTTGATTCCAGCATTCACCATGGGTCGGATTAAAAGGAGGACGAGAAGAGTCCCTAGAGCCGGTAAAAAGAACAGTTGGGGCTGAAGCATTGTCCCAGTGACTCCATATTGTGGTTGAATCCGGGAGAGACGAAGCTCTTCACGAATAAGCATCGAGCGTGCTTTAAAAAACAACGGAAGCGGGTCTTGATGGCAGATGATTCTAGCTAGTTGATCAAACTTTTCACCGAGACCATTAACCATGTAAGTAACAAGAGTTTTCTCTGGTATTGGTTGATCGATATTGGCAAGGAGATCGACAATGGCCTTGATTCGTTGACAGTAAGCATGTACTATCATGTCACTGGTTCTGATGGTACAGAGTTCTTGGTCGAGTTCCATGGCTCTAGCATCTATGTTATCGTTGAACAGATCCTTAATGCTATTCTAAATGTTGTATACAGTCATTCCTTTCTTAAAGATCATTTGAATCAAATATTTCTTAATAGTACCATACAAGCAAATCTTGATAAGTGATTCAAGTTTGGACCAGTCGGTAGACGGTTTAGTGGGTGGAGAATTAGTGAGATGATGGTTGAAACCGAAGCTGATATAGTAGGCTTCAAAAAGATCTCTCCATGATTCATAGTTCAGATATTCTAGATCAAGAGTAATAGGAACATAGGATCGAATATTGGTGTTTGCAAAGGGCTTTTCTGTTACATCTTTTTCGATGGTAGTGTTATTGTTCGTCATGATGACACAGGGGAAGATGCTAGGGCCGACTAAAACGGGAAGAAGAAGAAGAAGAATGAAGGTAGAAGAATAAGAGAAATTTGAAGGAAAATATTCTTTTGCTCTGATACCATAAAAGGTATTGTTTCCCTTGAATTATTTCATTGATACCAAACAATATATATACAAGAGTACAATATATGTGGGCCGAGAATACAAAATGGTCGAATACAACAATAGGGCTAAACTAATACAATCGTGTAAAGAATACATGACTAATATTTATATGAAGATTACTATCAATATGATTTTCACATAAATAGAGATCTTCTCATTAGGTAAATATATGCTTAAATAAACAGATATATACAAAGTACAATATTCCACAAGCCCGGATACGATTACATATAATGAGTCTTGGGGATTTGGATACGGTTACACATAATAAGTCTAACTAAGTATTATACAAATGATGTTTTTTTCAATAACAACTTTTATTGGAATAAAAAACTTAGCAAAGGGGCTAGGAAGTAAAAGAAACCAATATGTTGGATTTTTTATTAGCCGAATGATTTTAATTACGCAACTAGTAATTAAGAAAGCCAAAAAAACAATTACAAAAGTCGAGAAATCTTGTTAACCAATAAAGTATGATTGCATATATACACCAATTATGAATGATCAACAATCAAATAAATATGGTCTCCTTCTTACGGTTAACAATGTCGAAAACTTTGATGTTTCGAAAAACAAAAACACCCATTGAAATAATTCTTGAACCGTGTAAAGTATAGACAAAGTAAGATACATCCATCTAGTGACCACATTCCACATTCCGCATTCTAACTATCACTTAACATTATAAAAACAATTGATCTATATGTTCATTATGTTCATATCCTACCCATATTCGACCCCACTAGAATACCTAAATAGGTAAAAGCGAATTTCCAGCTTTACATCTTGTAATACCCTCAAATTGATGAATATAATAAAACAAGACACCAACGCCATAAATACTTGATTTTTCAATGTTCAACTTGAGAGAATTAACGAAGTAAAAACCCCTTAAGCCCCAAACATGTTAGTAATTTTAGTGTCACCATATCATTTTATGTAATTGGAACTAACAAGTAAGATAAGGGGCTTCAGAATTTGTATTGTAATATAAGTACGGGTTTGTGCGGAGTACACATGTGTATTAGATCGAATTAGAAGCCGGTTCGACGACAAGTCGGGGGTCCGGGGGGGCTGCGCCCCCGCGGGGTTTAGGGTTGCGCCCCCAAAACTCTACAAATTTTACACATGGGAACATAGTGGAAAAACGAATTATTGAGGGCGATTATGCTAAAACTGACGAAGTTCGTCAGTTTTGGAAACCCTTGATTTCCTCATTAAAATACGGATTTATTTGACTTGCTTCCAAAGAAAACCATGACGGCCAACCCTAAGAGGCAAACCCTAATATCTTTTGTTATATATAAACAACTCTTCTCTTTGAGAAGATACACAAAAAACGATTAGCTGGTTTTTCTTCAGACAAACATAGAATCCTTTTAGCAATTTGGCTTATGATTTCTGTGCCTAGATTCCTACGTGTCCTCTTGGATTATCCTAGACTGAATTTCTAGCAAGCCAGATATAGGGTAGAAATATCAGTTCGGAAAGTGTTCACACGATCCAAGGAGTATCCAGATCTCCAACATAAACCCTAATTCCTACAACAATCGAACTGATATTTATTGTTTTTGGAGATGGGAGAATCAATCCGTGAGATGACTACGAAGTGTGCAAAGCTGGAGAAGTTCGAAGGCATCGATTTCAGGTGTTGGAAGAAGATGCATTTCAAGCTGACTACTCTGAAGGCAACATACATGCTGACTACTCCAAGACCACCGAAGGTTGAATAAAGTGCTACCGACACAATTGAAGAGATAAGGAAGAGACATAAGTGGGACAATGATGACTACATCTACAAAGGTCACATTCTGATCGGTATGTATGATGCTCTATTAGATATCTATAGTGAAGCCTTGTGTGCCAAGGAGTTATGGGACATCTTTGAATTGAAATACATTACCGAGGACACTTCTAGCAAGTAGTTTCTGGTTAACGATTTTAATAATTTTAAGATGGAAGATTCAAGGTCTGTCATTGAGTAATACAATGAAATCCTTGACATATATGGTCAGTTTAAACTGCACTGCATGAATATGGATGAATCTATTACTGTGTCAAGCATCATTGACAATTTTCCTCCATCCTGGAAAGATTTCAAATATAACTTTAAACATCAAAAGGAGGAATTGTCTTTGGTTCAACTTGCTAGTCATATTCGTATTGAAGAATCTCTTCGTGTGAAGGAAAGTGAAAAATCTGATAAACCCAAAGGAAAATTTGAATCTGGACAACGCTCAGTTCATATGGTTGAAAACAAACCAAGAAATTAGAACCACAAAGGACATGGAAAACGTAAGAAGGAACATGTCCCACGCAACTCCAACAAAAAAAGGATCTAGTATGTTGGAGGTGCAATCAAGTTTGGCATTACAAGCGTGATTGTCATGTGAACTTAGGCAACACTGGTGTTTGAAACAGTGAAGCTGGAAAGGTGAACGGGTCTTCGCTCCAAGTTAAAGGAGGTTAGTTCTTGACTAACTTCGATAATTCTAATCAGAATTATGTTTATTATGTTTCATTCATTCCTGAATCATTCTATGTACATTATGATGATGATAATTGTTAGTGGATCGTCACCGGGGCAACGAACCATGTATGCAAGGATAAACAGATGTTTGAAACATTAACTCCATTTGAATATGGAGTGGTGCTGTAAATAGGAGATGGTTCTTTTGTTCCTATTTATGGTGCTGGTTTCGTGTTTCTTGAATTTACTTCTGGAAAGACAATTAGGCTTTTTGATGTTTTATTTGTTCCTAAGATTCACAAGAATCTTGTTACTTCTAGTTGTTTTAATTCTGATGGTTTTAAACAAGGTATTGAGTCGAATAAGTTCATCTTATCTAAGGGTAGAATGTTTGTTGGCTTTGGATATTTAAATAAAAGAATGTGTAGCACCTGGTTCCTGGTACGTAAATCTTATTTGAGTATTCTTTTTTTGTAGCCTTGGACTCGGCAAGTCATAGGTCCTACTCGCCGAGTAGATACGGGACCCGGGACACGTTTAAGTTGGCGACTCGGCGAGTCCATATCCTGGACTCGGCGAGTCACCGCTGTTGGATGAAACCCTATGTTTCAGGGGTTTGCACCCTATTTAAACGTCTTATCCGCCCCAGGCCAGCCCCCATTCACCCTCAGAGCTCCAAACCCTCGTTCTAAGCTTGTTCATTAAGAGTTTGAAGAAATTGTTGTGTGTTCTTGAAGGTTTTGAAGCAAAAGGGGAGTAGATCAAGAGGAAGGGAAGGAATCCAAGCATATTTGTGCTCTCTCAGCAGTTCCATTGAGGCATAACCCGTTTTCCCCCTGTTTCTATGCTTATTACTTCATTTAAGTCATTCTTGAGCCAATCCCCAAGCTTTTATGTGCAAAATAAGTCGTAATAAGTTGATTGGCCTTTAGATCTTGGTAAGATTGAGCTCCAGGAGCTCAGATCTGTTACCTTTATGGACCCATGTTGCTTGTTCACCCTAGATCTACCCTTTTGAGGCATTTTGAGCCCTAAATCCCTCATTGGCGAGTATCTACACGTAAAGTTGGAAACTTTACGTGTCATTCATGCTCTAGGAACCCAGATCTGTAAATGGCATGGACTGGAATCGAGCAAAATCGCATATATAGTGAATGCATGGCGACGACTCGGCGATTCGTTCATCAGACTCGGCGAGTCTGCTCGCGAGTCTCCGAGTTTTCCCCTTTTTTGTTGTGCCGAGTGGGTGTAGTGAGTCACGGGGTGTGACTCAGTGAGTTGGAAGCCAAACTCATCCATGGAGGAACTCGGCGAGTTCATGCCCTGACTCGGCGAGTTCAAGGCAATCTCCTTACATTAAGAACAGACTCGGCGAGTTGTTCATACAACTCGGCGAGTCACAACATAAAGTGTTCTTCGGATGAAGATGAACTCGGCGAGTTGTTCATACAACTCGGCGAGTAGGATGAAGGACTTGAACCTCAGTTAAGAAGAAGAACACGTCGAGGCAACGCCTAACTCGACGAGTAGGGTCGGGATCCAGGACAGTCGTTTGGTTAGGGACTCGGCGAGTTGGAGAGCCAACTCGGCGAGTCGGGTCAACTGAAAGTTGACTCTAACTTTGACTTATGACATGATCAGGGGTAAAATGGTCATTTTTCCCAATGGGCAGTTAGCAGTGATTGACTGACTATGTTGTGGGATTTGCAGCCGGAGGATTTCTGGAGCAGCAGTAGGCAGTCAGTTCTCGACCAGATTAGCAGTTATTTCGAGGTGAGTTTCCTTTTCAGTAGTAACGACTCTAAGGCACCAAGGCCGACCCGTGTAGACGACATGTTAGTACGAGAGTGTGGGCCGAGCCCATATCTCTGGGTTAAGTCGAGTATGATATATGTGTCAATATGATGGAGTTGCTTATACTTGTTGTCTGTGTGATACTTGTATATTATGGGTTAGCGGTTGAGTGTGGGCAGGGCCCGTATCTCTCCGAGGTTGGAGTGTGGGCTAGGCCCGTATCTCCCAGATAGTAGAGTGTGGGCGAGGCCCGTATCTCCCAGCTAGCGAAGTGTGGGCAGGGCCCGTATCTTCACAAGTGTGGGCGAGGCCTGTATCTCCCGGCTAGCGAAGTGTGGGTAGGGCCTGTATCTTCCCGAGTGTGGGCGGGGCCCGTAACTCTTAGCTGAACGTTGTTTGTTATATGCTTGCATGGTATGAGGTATTATGGGGGGACTCACTAAGCTTCGTGCTTACGGTTTTCAGTTTTGGTTTCAGGTACCTCCTCAGCTAGGGGAAAGGAGCCGGCGCGGTAGCAGCATGTCACACACACTATCTTGGTTCCGCAGTTACGAGTTTATTCTGGGATTGATACTCTGATATTTTGATCAATCGAATGTTGTGGTTTTTAATTTGGTTTTCGATGTGAAGTGGTTCAACTAAACACTGTTTTAATTGTTAACGTTTTCTATGTAAAGTTTTATCAACGAAATTTTTGGACGTGAAATTTTGGGTCGTTACAGAATGTTTCGTTTGAATATTAGTGACAAATCATTACCTGTTCAAAATTCTTCATTTGTATCTTTTGCTTCTAATGATGATAAATATATGCTTTGGCATGTAAGATTAGGTCATCTAAGCTTTACAAGGATGCATGACATGTCAAAAGATGGATTAATTCCAGCCTTTAATATGACTTCTGATAAATGTAAAACATTCATGCTTACAAAAGTGAGAAAACAACCCTTTCCTAGTGTCACTAGAAATTCAGCTGTTTTGGAACTTGTACACAGTGACCTGTGTGATTTTCACTCTACTCCTTCTCTGGGAAATAAAAAGTATGTAGTCACCTTCATTGATGATTGCACTCGAATTTCCTATGTGTATTTGCTACATTCTAAGGATGAATCCTTAGACAATTTCAAAATATACAAAACCGAGGTGGAATTGCAATTGGGTAATCCAGTTAAATGTCTTAGGACTGATAGGGGAGGTGAATAGATGGATCCCATATATTTCTAATTAGTGGGTATCATTCATGAGACCACGACACCTTACATGCCCCAATAGAATGGTACCATTGAATGCACAAATTGAGTTTTAAAAGAAATGGTAAACTCGATGTTGTCATACTCGGGATTGAATGTTGGATTCTGGGGAGAGGCCATGTTAATAGCCTGCTATTTATTAAATAGGGTTCCAAATAAAAGGAAGAAAATAGTCCTATATGAACTTTGGTTCAAGAAAAAGTTGAATCTAAGTTATTTTCGGGTTTATGGATGTCAGACAGTTGTAAAACCCACCGATCCCAAAAAGAAAAGTTTGGGGGAACATGGAACTGATTGTATATTCATTGGATATGCTGAGCATTCCTAGGCATATAGGTTGTATGTAATAGAACCTAATGATTCGGTTTCGATTAACACCGTTATCGAATCACAGGATGCAATTTTTTGTGAGATGCATTTTTCATCGATTTAAACGCCTATGGATCTAACTTTTGGTACTAATAAAGTGCAAAATTCAGAAAATCAAGATGGCAGTGATGTGCAAGAACCACAAGAGCTTCGTAGAAGCAAAATAGGCCAAATTGTGAAAAATTTCGAATTCGACTTCCAAATGTATTTGGTGGAAGGTTCAAGCGATGAAATTAATCTTGAATACTCTTATTGCTACAGTATTGAAGATTATCCTAAGACATATGAAGAGGCGATGGAGTCTCAAGATGGTTCCTTTTGGAAGGAAACAATTAATGATAAAGTGTCATCAATTCTTGAGAACAACACATTGATGTTATCTGATTTGCCTTCAGGTTCTAAACCACTTGTTTGCAAATGGATTTTCAAAAAGAAAATGAATGTTAATGGGACTACTGAAAAATTCAAATCCCAGTTAGTCATTCAAGGTTTTAGAAAAAAAACCCGTTGTTGACTATTTTGATACGTATGCTCCGGTTGCATGTATTTCTACTATTACATTGTTGATTGCCTTGGAAAGTATCCACAATTTGGTTATTCACCAAATGGATGTTAAAATAGCCTTTTTAAATGGTGATTTTGATGAGGAAGTTTACATGAAACATCGAGAAGGTTTCATTATGCTCGGTAAAGAGCATATGGTTCGTAAACTTGTCAAATATTTGTATAGGTTGAAATAAGCACCTAAACAATGGCATCAAAAGTTTGATGAGGCTATTTTGTCTTCTAATTTCAAGACAAACCAATGTGAAATATGTGTTTATAGTAGATTTGATGATGTTACTAGAGATGCAATGATCATTTGCTTATATGTTGATGATATGTCGATTTTTTGTACCGACCAAAATCAAGTAGATGAAACAAATAAATTGTTATCATCCAAGTTTTCCATGAAAGATTTGGGAGAGGCTGATGTAATTCGTGGAATAAGAATTAAAAGGGTTAAAAAAGGTTTGGTAATGACTCAAAGTCATTATATTGAGAAAATTCTCAAGCGGTTTAATTTTACACATTGTTCTCTTGTGAGTACTCCTGTGGATCCAAGTGCAAAATCAATGCCAAATAATGGTGTTCCCATTTTGCAATTGGAATACTCTAAGGCTATTGGTAGCTTGATGTATGTCATGACAAGTACCCGACCTGATATCGCTTTTGCTGTGGGCAAGTTGAGTAGGTACACTAGTAATCCTAGTACTCAACACTAGCAAGCAGTGAATAGAGTGTTTAAGTATCTTAAAGGAACCATGGATTATTGTTTGAGTTATTTTGGGAGTCCTTCAGTTTTAGAAGGTCATTCGGATGCAATTTGGATAACCAACATGGAGGACCATTCCTCAACTTCTGGTTGGGTATTCTTGCTTGGGGGAGGTGCCATTTCTTTGGCTTCCAAGAAGTAATCTTGCATTACAGATTCAAAAATGGAATCTAAGTTTGTTGCGTTAGCAGTTGCTGGTAAAGAAGCAAAGTGGCTAAGGAATTTAGTCTATGAGATTGCACCTATTTCTATCCTTTGTGACAGTACAACCGCTTTGGCTAAGGTATATATGTAGGTTTATAATGGAAAGTCTAGACACCTAGGTGTTAGACATAGTATGATTAGAGAACTAATCATGAACGATGTGTTTTCAGTTGAGTTTGTGAAATTGCAACAAAATCTGGCAGATCACTTGACTAAAGGTTGGACAAGAGACTTAATGCATAAGTCTATAATCGGGATGGGATTAAATTCCATTTAATTCTGTAAGGATGAGACACCCAATTCCCTCCAAATATAATGTTAGGAGTCGAATTCAATATGGAAAAGCTCATACTTATAGATTGGAACACATGAAGTATTAATCCCAGGTATGTTTTCGGTTCTGCAAGTTAGCCAGGTTGAAGTTTAACTTCTTAATAATTGCTTTGATAAATGTATGTGTGGATACATGGAAAAGAGTTATCTATGTGATTGTGAAGTGTAGCCACATTTTAAGAGGTTGTGGACTTGACCTTCATATGATCATGAGAGGATTGGTACATATGACATTATAATAGTGTCAAGTTGTATTTTGCTAGAAATTCAATAAACTAGTATGTATTTTACTTTCTGGTATTCAAATGGGTTGATGGGTTCAATTCTTAGAACACCTTGATTCTCGAGTATTTGCAACTATATGATAGTAAGTGAAAATTCAATCATTTCGATCTTTTCATTATGTACTAGTTTGTTTTGTTTTGATAAGGTTATGTTTGTTCAAGGGTTACACTAAAATAGTGGAGGATTGTTGTCGATTTTTGTGTCACCATGTAATTTTATGTAATTGGAACTAACATGTGAGCTAAGGGGCTTCATAATTTGTACTTCAATATACGTACAGGTTTGTGAGAAGTGCATGCATGTATAAGATCGAATTAGAAGTCGCTTCGATCATAAGTCGGGGGTCCGGGGGCAGCACCCCTGGGTCTGGGGTTTCCAAAGGGCCAGCGATCCTTTGTTGGGGTCTAGGGGTAGCGCACCTAGTGGGGTCCAAGGGGCAGAGCCCATGGCTCAACAGGTGGGGTCAAGGGGCAGCGCCCCAAAAATTCTCCGAGTTTTACATATGGGAACATACTGGGAAAAACCAATTCTTGAGGGTGATTATGGTAAATCTGATGAAATTCGTCAGTTTAGGAAGCCCTTTATTTCCTCATTAAAATCTGGATTTCTCTAACTTGCTTCCAAAGCAACCCATGACGGCCAATCCTAAGAGGTAAACCCTGATCTCATTTATTATATATAAGAAAAATCTTTTCTTTGAGAAGATACACATAAAATAATGATCTTTTTTTCTTCAAACGAACATATAATCCTTCTAGCAATTTGGCTTATGATTTCTATGCCTAGATTTGTTAGTTTCCTCTTGGATTATCCTAGGCTTAATTTCTTTCAACCCAGACATAAGGTAGAAAGATCAGTTTAGAAAGTGTTCACACGATCCGAGGGGTATCCAAATCTCCAACATAAACCCTAATTCCTCTAACAAAACATGTTAAAGAATTTCTTCAGTTAACTATTCTCTTAAAAACTATACTACAACATATACCAAAAAGGATGAGAAATTATCAACTCAATATTCCTCACCTTCAATTCCCGATATAAACCAGTTGCTATAGCATCTTCAATGGACATAAAGTGGATTGCATGTCTCAAGACACTTTCAATACTAAAGTATATATTAAAAAAGACAATACATCTCTCTGTCTCAAGCTACTTTCCAGCTATAACTCCTATGAATGACTGCCATTCAATAACATAAAGGACGTGTATAAGCAAGCTTACATTCAACCAACCCATTTTAGACCGACTGTTAAAATGATATAATCCTATACAAGTAACACCAAGATAAAGAGTCATATATCTTATCAAAGTCAACATTCATAACAATAAGGTTTTTCTTTTATTTTTTGTACCCATTTCAACAATATTATTAACCATTAAAGCACCATCCAAGATCTAAAGACCCTTCATAAAGGTTCATTATTCAATACCAATGTTTCAAAACTTGTTACCCATTCATAGGGCAACCGACTAGCAAGTAGCAGGTAGTATGTCTAGGTGGGTAGAATTCAAATTGAATAAATAATATGAAATTGATTTGAGGAAAATTATATATCTAACAAATATCACAAGTTTATTAAAATTTTATAAAAAAAAAATAGATGAATATCAATAAGAATTATATACTTTTTCTAAAAAAAATTTAAAATTTCCTAGTTTTTTCGAGTTTTTCTGAATTTTTCCGAGTTTTTATGAGTTATCCAAGTTGGTTGAGTATCTTTGATTTTGACCAATTCCGAATATTTTTGGCCGATTCCTCATTAGGCGCCTCGGGGCATGTCCGAGTTTGAGTACTCGACAACCTTGGACTATTTTTGCAACACTGTTCAATACTAACCATTGAATTAACCACCTAAGAATGTTTATTTACCAAAAGCTTGGAAATAATCTTTTACTAAACACCAATAATCTTGGATGTTACAATGACGAAGAAACATCTAAATCTTTGAAACACCAATCGATCCAACGAAAGCTAGCTAGTTTGCATCATATTTTATCTATATAAATATCAAGGTTCGAAAGTTTTTTTTTAAATGCTTAGGAACCAAGTTTGAAGCTCTTGTAAAACCATTTTGTTTCTAACTTTTTAAATGATCCAAAATAAGGATAACACAAATATGCCAAGAAAATTTTCACATTTTGAGTTAGGTCCAGTCATTATAATGGCTAAGAATCAGGGGTCTCAACCAGTTTGGGAGCTCTAAGCAAACAAAAAAATTGGGACCCTTCGATTTTATAACTAAAACCCAGATCCCAAACTATTTCTTAACGTATCTCAGTTAATCATTTATATAAAAATGAAGTTTGATCTCCTGACCGATGTGAGACTTAAAGGTAGAGTTAATATGAAGCAAGAGGATGGTAGAACTTATATAAGAGAAGAAAGTTGTTGAGTTCCTTCCATGAACGATGTGAGATATGTTTAAGTAGCTTCCAAAATAAAATTAATGAAATGGAAGCAAATAGGTTCGAACCTGAGACCCTTAGTTTGATAAACCAACACTTTTACCACAAGGGCGAGTTTCAACTTGTCTTTGTAACCCAAGAAATACGTATATATACATACATAATTAACAAAATAAGATTTAAAATTAGAGGTCCTTTAAAAGTGGGGGGCCTAAACCCTTGCTTAGTTTTGCAAAGGGTAGAGTCGGCTCTGCCAAGAATAACAAATGAAAATTGTCAGATCCTACTAAAGCCATATTTCCCCACTTTAAGCCTGTTACATTGTTTGAGACTGATATTACTTATTTTACACAATTATTTTGTGAGATATCATACATATTTATGTTATACAATGACCCAAAAGTTAAGATAAAACCTGTTCATTATGTTTGAAATTGTTATTTTGCAAATTATGCATGTTGTTGTAGAAAGTACGTAAATTGGCTGAAAATGGATCTAAAATATGAGAAGCTTGAAAATGTGCTGAAAGAAGAGGAACACGTTGCATCCTATATCTACACGTTCTATGTCTACATGAAATATCTTGAGGAATACATGTGTTAAGCTTTAACATGTTGTGCCCACTTAACCCACGCGTCACATAGATTGTTACGGAATCATTATAAATACACTTATATCGTTAACCTAATTATCAGTTCATCTTTTACGACTCACTAATCGAGAAGAACCCTTAGAATAATCGTTTTAAGAGTCCAGAAGGTGACCGAAGAGACTTTAAGCTAATATTGAGCAGAGATAAAAAAAAGATCGAGATGTATAATCATTAGGGAATCATTTTGTTTTCTTTATTGTCTTTATTTAGCTTTTCGGTCTGAATTCTAGGTATTTTGTTTGTGATTTATGGATTTAAACCCATTTTTCTTTGTGCTTTATGTTACAACCCAAATGTTATTCCATTACATAATACCGTTTTCGCTAACGGAATTCGTCGCTTTATAAAAAGTTCCGTAATATTTGGAGTCGCCAATAAATAAATATCTATTTATTCATATTTTATGTCATTATTATTTTAGTATAAACAAATATAACTTGTTAAATGTTAATCCCATTTAACAAAATAAAGTTATATTACTTTTCAACCACCTCACCCGGGTAAAAAGTTTTAACCCCGTTAAACTTTAGCATCGGGTAGTCGTGTACCGGGTGCAATACCCGAGGCATATATAAGGAAAGTGGATACCACTTTGCATCCTTTTACCACCCCAAACACACTCTCTCTCACTACTTTCTCTCTCTAGACCCGATTTCGACTCCAAAACCGCGATTTCCGGCTTCCAAACGTAAGATTTTCCTTCCTAACTTGTTCTAAACATACATCATTGTATTTATAGCACAAAAATCATATGATTGAGGGGTAAACAAGGAGTTTACGGCCTAAGAAGCTCCTTAGGCCGTAAACACCCCAAACATGGCCAAAGCCCCATTTTTCTTTCCTTTAGGCTTGTATACTAATTAAGGAAACTACCTAAGAGGGTTTGGACATCAAAACACAAGTTTTTAGAGCCTAAAAGAGAGTTTATGGCCCAAACATATGCTTAGGCCGTAAACACCCATTTTTCATGTGAAAGTGCCCCAAAAACTCCTCCAAGACATGTTAGAATTAAGATATGATTTATGGAAATGCTTAGGGACATTAAACAACACATTTTGAGGGATAACATAGAGTTTACGGCCCAAGCATAAGCTAGGACCGTAAACACCCCCAAACAACACCAAATGGAGGTTTAAACCCCCTAAATTGCCCTAGACCTTCACTAGAAATTATATGGGATTGATTTAAGGGCCTTAACATCCATTTTTAGGAGTGAACAAGAGTTCACGGCCAAGCCTAGGGGCTTACGGCAGTAAACTCCCAAGGAGTGGCCTCTGGGCCGTAAACTCCAAGGGAGCAAACTCTTGGACTCCCCCGTAACCCCTTTTTGGCCTTGTACAATCCCCGAGAACCACTTCTAAGCCCTAAGACCCCGAATCAATGCTAGAATATCTAAATGTTTTAATAAAAAGAATAAAATGATTAATTTCTTGTAAAACACATATTTCATATGTTATTAGGGTCTTAAAAGTTGTACAAGTCCTTATTTGGTACCAAATGCTCAACCGACACTTTCACCCGATTTACCCGATTTACTCGGTTTCAGGTGAGTTCATACCCCTTAAATGAACCTTTCAAATGTTTTTATATGTTTTAGTGGGGGGGGGGGATACAAGTCAATTATACATGTTTATAAAAATTAATCACATGTGATTCACTATTCGTAGTTCAAATCACATGTGATTTACCACTATGCCTTATAAAAGAACTTTGCGTTTTCAAAACTATTTTGGATAAATAAACAATTTTCTAAATGTTCTTTTTGGACAAGATTTTTATTAAATAAATTTTATTATAAAATGTAACCACACTAATATAGTTATATAAGTAAGACTTGAAGGACTTAGGACCGATAGCTCGCCTTATTTCCTGTTCTTGTTTGATTGTGGGCTTAGGGTAGTTGTTATCCGTCTGACTGTCGTTGAATTCTTAGTTATATATCATGTATATTGGTGTTGGATACGAGTATTTTCATTCCATTCGATGCCTAATCTACTAAATTGACAAGAACCATACACACTAAGTTAACTATAATAGGTATAGTTAAGGCCACTACTACTCGCTACCGTCGCTACTCTACATACTATAATACACACTATTACGAGACTATACATGAATGAGAGAACACAGTACGAACTATATAAAAGACTACTACACTATAATACGAGAGGAAGAACTAATCAGGAAGATACACACTAATTCACTACAAGATACTCTAGTCGCTACATACTATGCCCATAGTTTTTCCGATAGGAAGACGATGCTACATGTATAAATCTATACGGGGCAGACACTATTACATCCCGACTGTTAACTTCAGTCCGAGCTATGCAAGCCCAGGGATGACGCTACTTCACTACACTGTGCATGACCGGGAAGGTCATGGGGTTCTCTATTACTCACACTATCAGTCGCATACAAGGAATACACTAACTCCACACTAAAATACTAAAACTAAAGTATAAGTTAATATCCCGAAGTAAATAAGTATCTATTACTAATGGGAGCCTGCACCACTATTACTGTAACAGGCATAACTTTTCCTATTGCACTACCAATTAGAGATTCACTAATATACTTTTACAACAAACGGTTTTCACTGATGAAAATTTCATACAACTTAAGGGTTTTCATTTACGAAGTAATTTCTGGAAAATATAGGATTTTCTAGGGTTTTCTACTACTTATTAATGTAAATTGCAGCTTTTCACACTATATGTTCTAATGCATTTTATACAAAAACTCACACTTAACTCTTATGAACTCACCAGCTTTATGCTGATACTCGTTTTCAAAATCACTTGTATCCTCAGGTCAAAGATAGAACATTTAACACATATTGGTACAGGTGCAACATTTTGGAGAAGGTGGAGCATACAAGATCCATCTCTTATTTTTGTATTGCTTTTGGTGTTTGTTGAACATTACGGAACACACTTGTAAATAAACATACTATGAAATGAAATGGTTGCATGTTTCTTGTTTTTACTATTATGCAATTGTGATGATACTGTACATGACGTCCTCCTCCCCAAAACGTATTCCGCCGTTATCGGTTTTGGGATGTGACACTCTAATTAGATAAATTCTTGAAATTTTGTTTCATTTGCTATTCTAGATATCAATAGTTATTTAATTTATTATCTTAAGTCTCATTATACATCAATATGTGTTAAATTTTGTTCTTTATCTATTGTTGTGTGTAAGTAGTTTAGATGACTAATGTGACTATGTTTGCTTGTATGATAACTATTATATGACACATAAAATAATTATGACTAGTGGTTTACCAAATCATAGGGTTAGGTTAACAAAACATGAACTTTAATGTGTGTGCCTGCATTTGATGACTAACTAATATGTACATGAATTAACAATAGTGGATAGTTTTAATAAAGATCAAAACTTGCATACTACTAAGTTAAGACTACTAATTTAGATAATTAACTACATGACCGTGTGTTATTAGTTTTTATGATCATTAAGGTTAGGGTTAGAATCTGACCAAGAGTCTTAACGACTTTAGGAATCGATAAATAATGAATAAATATTCATTGCACGACATAGAAATCAACCGTAACTTTGAGGTGTAGCTGAGTTTAGTCAAAGTACCTGAATGGATTTGTTCCCAATCACTTTATCTTTGATTTAATGGTTATTGATTTTTGTTTACTTGAGTTTAATAATCAATTGACCCTTCTTCGTTTGTGCTTTACTTTAACTTATAATCAAACATTCCAATATTAATTCGCTACCATTTTCTTTGAGTTCGACAACCATTCTTACCAAAGTTATACTATGAAATCGGTTATAAATATGTACATGTTTAAAAATTGAACTTGAAACAAACTTTCAAAGCTTCTTTACCATGAAATACACTTTCAAACTTCATACAACTTTCATAATTCATACAATACATTTCAAATCATATATTGCAGAATCATACCACATACTATATTGATTTTATATCCCTGGAAGATATACCTTTGCGATTAAGTTGTACTTATATGTAATATTTATCCTAAAACATAACTTTATAATTACCTTGAAAATATAAGGAATATATACCCCTAAAACATAACTTTGCAATTAGCTTGCATATACGGGGAATCTATACCCATAATACATAATATTAACAAGGCATCATGTTTCATGACATCAACTTCATAGATAACTAGCACATATGGGGAGTCAATACCCGCATAGATTAACAACCAACTCCTTACTAACCATGAGAGAATAATTCATCCCTTTGTGGTCGTATGGGGAGTCTATCCCCTTGACAATTACTTTGCTATGAGAAGTAATGATAGTAGTGTCATTGTATTCTAATAAAGGGCTCTATCGATACTTGTACAAAAACTATGCATGCATTTATAACATATAACAAAATACTCTTTTCACGAGTTTAAAAAACAAAAGTGATACAAATATTGTATTATTAATACCTTATAATATAACCAATAGTACTTCCCTTTTTAACTATACATATAAGAACATCAAATGTTTAAACAATCAACATCAAACGTATGAAAAATCAACATCAAATGTATGGAATGTTAAAACTTTCATATCAGAACTAATATCATGTCCATTAACTAGAAATATACAACATTTTACAACTACTAGCAATGCCATTTAAATATCAAAACATGAGAACACAAATATTCAAGTGATAAAACATTTAGTATCATACATTTTCATATAGAAAACTAGTTTTTCTATGTACTCTTAAAATCCATGTATACTCACCTTATTAGTTAGTAAAAACTAACTATAAATCTTGTCTTTCACTTGGTGCCTCTTGACCAAAAACTTCTAATTCCTATTCTATAGATTATTCAACATAAAGTACAACTAAAATTTTCATTATTGTAAAGCATAATAAGGTATACACTTATATTAAACAACCATTACAAGTAGTTATAATAAATCTGAAACATACAAAATATGCTCAAGGAATAAGTCGGGTTTACAATGCTTTACAGCCAAAAGCATAACTATCCCTAGTCACGACCACTCCATGGCACCTTTCCCTTTATCCATATTACTAGGTCCTGTAATAGCCAACAATAACCAAGTGTCAGCTTAAAATCTAAGTGAGTAAGAATGCAACAGTTACATAATCTCATAATCCGAATTGATTAATAATGTGTAACATGCAGAACTTAGGTATAGTTCTTTAACCTTATGACCTTGTGCTATGGGATTTTTGTCATCACCATGGAGTGGTAAGGCTTAGACCATGACGTGGTGGTCATTTAATCACAACGGTGCGGTGGTGGCTGGGGCTCAAAACCATAGATCTCAGGAATTAGGACTTATTTAAGGGAAGTGGTGGCTAGGGTTTCGTCCACCATCTGCCTCCATCACCTACAAGTACCTTATAGCAAACCCTAAACCCCTCTCTTCAATTTCTAAGCTCTTTGTTGAAGTTCTTGGTTATTTGAAGGAAGAAATAAGAATAATGGAGAAAATAGATCAGCAAGCTAGAATCATTTAAGTATCCTTATGCGTGTTTTGGACTTTTGTAAGTCTACAAGCTCTGACCTTTTGTTCAATCTTCCTAGATCTAATCTTTGGAGCATGTTTCTTCATATTTGTGTTGGTTTGAATGGATAGATGCAGTAAAGTTGGAACTTTATTGATCAATGAGGTCCTAAGGAGGTTATACGCTCCAGATCTGAAGTGTTATGTAGTTTTGGTTTCATGTATGGGGTTTCAACCCCATTTCTCACTTTTTGACGTAAATTGAATGCATGGCATGCATTCGACATGTATGTCTATAAATACAGGATTTTAATGATGCTTGTGAGTGTAAGGATGCCTTTTGGAAAGTTTGAGTACGGGGATTAATGGATTAAGGGCTTAGTCCATTAATCTGTTCGATTTAGATTCCACACGTGGTGACGTGTTTGCCACGAAGTGGTGGAGAGACTCTTCGTGACAATTTTGGCATGTGATAGCCACGATACTGCCAACAGTTGGGAACACATGGTAACCTCGCGAGTTGAGTTGTACTCTACTTTGATTTGAGAGGTGGGTCTTTCATTATACTGTGTAAAATGCTAGATTGTCTTTGTTACTCTTACATATATGTTGGGTGGGCCTGGTTATGCAAGTTGGTTGGGTCCTATTTTCCATGTTGGACAGGGTCTATTGTGTATGTTGGGTTGGGGCCCATATTGGTATGTGGTATTTTGGGGAGCTCACTAAGCTTTATGCTTATCTTTTTATGTTTAAAATATTTCAAGTACTTCTGGTAGCAAGGGTAAAGAGCTAGCCTAAATACACTGCACTCCCGACGATTCTGGATCATGAGACTTTAGGATTTACTCAGATGTTTTTTTAACTATAACTTCATGTTTTGGATATTTTAGTTATGAATGTTTTGGGAATGTTTTAGCTACTTTAAAAAGGAAATTTTTTCCTAATATTTTTTGAATGTTTCAATATTGTATTAGAGCCTTAGTTTTAGGGATTTAGAGAGACTTTGAAGTGTGTCTAAACTCAAACTGAGTGTTTATAAAATCCTTTTCAAGAAAAAATTTCTAAAAATAGCTTTATAAAGAAAAGAGCGAGGGGGGGGGGGGGTGATGCATGCAATCAACCAAAGCTCAAGTAAGTAATTTCCAAAATACCCATACATGAATGCTATGTTTAAGTATGTTATTATATGAGTTGCACACTAGTGATAGGCTTAGGGTCCGTTTAGGATTGCAAAATAGAATGCATGTTAGGAGAGGTTCCTTATATATGCCTATATGTGTTAATGGTTAGGTACTCTAGGGTTTATGTTGATACTGAGAGATTATTTGATAAATGCATTAGGGTGGTACATAATTAACACTAAATAGTCTTATAATCTTTGGTTTGACCTTTTTCCTATTCTTGTTTGATGAAGGCTTTATGATAGAAACATCTATTAGAACATCTATTTTATTATAATTATGTACGGCCTACATTTGTAGAGCAATTTGTCAGCGTTAGCAGGGGCCTTCTTGGTACATGTGGAGAGTAGAATCCTAGGAGATCCTAGGAAGTTTATTAGTGCATTGGTACACTACTAAGTGAGAGATTATATGGGAATTCTACAGAGAAGTGATATAGGAAATTTGGGATGATTATTGAGAAAAGTACGAATAGGTGTGGAAGGTAGTATGTGCCCGTACTATTGGAAGCACGAGATTTGTTATGGATTCAGGGAGAGGCGAACAGATCCTAAGGACCTTGTAGTAATTGACACTTTTGAGTGTGTTTTGACCTTTCTATTATGTGTTTAAGAATGGTGATAACTCTTCAAGGTGAGTCTAGTTCCGGTTCAGACTCTGGTTCTGATTCGAGGGACATAGAGTTGCCCGAGCTGATTATTGTAGAGGTTTTGAGAGTCTGAATAGAGTACATGTCTAACATATTTGGTATGGTAAAGGATATGTTGATTGAAATGATGCATAAGCGTCCGAGGAGTCTTTGGGCGGAGCTGGTAGTTGGCCAGTTTGGGGCACTTACTATCGCTTTTAGAAATTTGTGCTTGTGGCGATCCCGAGTGCTTCGTGAAGAAGGAACCCATTACCAAAATCCATTGGATTATAGATCTACATGTGCTTTTCGGCATAGCTTCTTCCCTAAGGAGTTGAATACTAGATTTGCTTCTTCTAGGATGAGAGATGGAACTCGAAACTTGTAGGAGGAGGTAGGCCATTCTCTAGGAGTAAAGACTATTGAGGCGATGTCATGGCTTGAATTTGTCACCTAGTCCCAATTGAATCTTGTTACTGTTAATGAAGTTTAACAGTTGGCTAGAGAGTTCTAGGATCTTCAACAGATGAAGAAGACCGTAACAAAGATCACTGCCAGATTCAAAGAGAGGGTTTTGTAGTTTCTATAGTATGTTGCAGATGAGGCGATAAAGAAGATGAGGTATCATGATATGTTGAGGGCAGATATCAGGGAGTTTGTTAGCATATACATTTTTTTGACCTTCGAGCAGATGATTGACAAAGCCCGAGAGTGGGAAGTTAAGTCACAAATTGAAAAGTAGTGATAGGCTCCTTAGGTTCAGATTATAGTAGTTTCAGCAAAGAAGTCTAAGACCCGTGATTCGCGATCTAGAGGCTAGTTGGGCTAGGGCCTTTGTAGTTGGTGTGGGAGATTACACGAGGGACCTTGTCGTGTGAAAACAGGTGGTTGCTTTAAGTACAGCCAGACAGGACACCTCAACATGGACTGCAAGTAGGGGCACTTATCTTTTTCAACTACGACCAGGTTGGCCACAAGAAAGTCGATTGTGGGAGTTTATCTTGAGGAGTGGTGAGGTCACCCACTTCTACCACTCTGAGGATTACTTATGGCTACCAAGGCAAGGTGGAGGCTCCTGTGGTGAAGAGCCGAGCGATATAATTGACAGCTGAGGAGCCCTAAAGAGTGTCAAATATGGTTACTGGTGTGTCTCTTATTTTATTCCTTTATTTTGCGTTTATGATTATGTTTGTTTATGATGTGATAGGGAATGTTCTTAGTCAATGTTATGCTTGCTCTTGTTCTTTTTAATTTGATTGCCACTGGATTATTTGAGTCTATTTCTCTTAGCAATAAGTTTAATGTGGCTCCGGGATTGTTAGACTGTCCTTTGGAGGTAGAGAGTGTTGATGACCTTATGGTAAATGCTTCGAGGTATGAACGAGATTATGTTTTGGAGATGTTTCGGGTTCATTTTCCTATTGATCTCATACCTATATCTCCGAGGGCGGTGAGGATCATTATGGACATTGATTGGTTGATTCAGTTTGGGCTGTGATTGACTATGAGTATCTGTTAGTTTAGGTTCGAACCCTAAGTGGGGAAGAACTAACCATTCATGGTGAGGGGTCATAGGGAAGTACGTCTATTTGTTGAGTTGCGAGGGTTAGAAGGTACTTGTCAGACGGATGTTCAAGGTTTTTGGCTTATTTCAAGGATACATGGGATGAGGGAAAGATTTTTATTAAAGATGTGACAATTTTTCAGGATTTTCCTGATGTGTTTCCTAAGGATTTTTCAGGATTACCTCCTAAGAGGCAATTGAAGTTTCGTATTGATCTGGTTCCGGGTGCGGCTCCGATAGTGAAGGCACCTTATCGTCACACACTTCACGAGAAGCAAGAGTTGTCCATAGAGATTCAATAGTTGTTGGGCAAGTGGTTCATCAAGCCGAGCAGTTCTCTGTGTGTTATAGTGAGCTGAATAAGCTAACAGTAAAGAATCGTTATCCACTCTCAAAGATCGACACTTTATTTGACCAGCTTCAAGATGCATCTTGGTTTTCCAAGATTGATTTGAGATGGGTTTTCATCAGATGAGGGTTAGAGGCGATGATATTATGAAGACAGCCTCCAAGACTCGTTATGGACATTATGAGTTTGTAGTGTTGTCATTCGGGATCACCAACATACCGACAGTGTTCATTGACCTTATGAACCGGTTGTGTAGGATGACATTCGATCAATCAGTGATTGTGTTTATTGATGATATCTTGGTCTATTCAAAGACCAAGGAGCAGCATGAAGAGTGTATGTATGAGGTTCTTGAGACCTAGATGAGGGAGAGGTTTTATGCCAAGTTCTCCACATGTGAGTTCTGGTTGTGCGGGGTGCAATTCTTGGGTTACCTTGTTAAACAAAATGGTATTTTGGCATTCCTTACCAACATCGAGATCGTGATGCAGTGGGAGGTTCTAAGATCTCCATATGAGATTTAGAGTTTCCTTGCTTTAGCAGGGTATTATCAGAGATTCATTCAGTATTTCTCCAAGATTTAAATCCTACTGACCCGTTTGACGAAGAAGAGTGTAATTTTTCTGTGGGGTCCTGAGCAGTAAGTGGATTTTAAGACACTAAGGCAGAAGTTTTGTGACAATCTGGTATTGACCCTTCCCGAGGGTGTGGATGATATTTTGGTCTATTTTGATGCATCTATTTTTCGTTTGGGTGTAATGCTTATGTATATAGTCCATGTGATCGTGTACGCTTCGAGGCAACTAAATCCTCATGAAGAAAATTATCCTATGCACGACTTAGAGCCGAGGCAGTGGTTTTTTTCCCTCATGTTTTGGAGACACTAATTGTACAGGATTTTATGTACCGTTTACATGGACCATAAGAGTTTGAGATATTTAATGGATCATACAAATCTGAATGTGAGGCAGTGCAGGAGGTTAGATGTTGTGAAATGTTATGAAAGTGAGGTCTTGTATCATCCGGGAAAGATTCAGATTTCAACCTTTTTCACTAATCATTGGAGGAAGCGCACACGTCCAAGTTTCTGATCCATCTGTGCGCTAAAAAGACGTACAAGGACCTGATACTTAGCTACTAGTGTCCATATATGAAGAGGGAGATATCTTGGTATGTTTAGCAGTGCTTGACTTGTCGGAAAGTGAAGGCCGAACATTATAGACCCCATGGCAAGATGTTATTGTTAGCTATTCTCATGTGGAATGGGAGTAGATCACGTTGGATTTCATCATGAAGTTGCCAAGGAAAACATGTGGAGTTGATTTGATCTGGGTTATTGTTGACATAGTGAACAAGAGCGACCACTTCATCCAAATTCAGGAGAGTTCATTTGTCGAGAAGTTTGTTGAGATCTACATTAAGGAGGTAGTTGCACGATATGGGATACCAGTTTCTCTTGTTTCTGACCGTGATGTCTGCTTTACTTCCAGGTTCTGGAGGAAGTTCCAAATGGAATTTGGTATTCGATTAAATTTTAGTATAACTTACCACCCATAGACCGAATGTCGGAGTGAGCGGATCATTCAGACTCTCGAGGATATGCTTAGGTCGTATGTTTTGGATTTTGGTGGGAGCTAGGATACCTACCTTCTTTTAGTTGAGTTCTCATACAAAAAACTATCACATCAATGTTGGTATGCCTCCCTTCGAGTTACTCTATGGGAGGAAATGTTGAACCCGAATTTGTTGGGGTGAGGTTGATCAATGAGTGATGGGGAGCACTGCTCAAGACTATATAGTTGATCTTGAAGGTGTGTGGAAGACAAAAGACCATGCTCAGTAGACAGAAGATCTATGTTGACTGGCATCATTGCAATCTTGAGTTCCAGGTCGGGGATTCCGTTCTTTGGAAGGTATCACCTTGGAAGGGTGACATCTACTTCCACAAGTGGGGCAAGTTGGTACCCAGATTCATCGGTCCTTTTAGAGTTATTGTCTGGGTGGGCAAGATCACTTATTGGTTGGATCTACTCGTGGAGCTTATTTAGAACCACGATACCTTTCATTTTCCTATTTGAGGAAGTGTTTAGAGGACAATTTTGCAGTGGTTCCTTTGGAAAAAATTTAGATTGACGACCATCTGAATTTTATGGAGCGACCGATTGCTTTTCTAGACAGGAAAATAAAGACCTTATGCAACAAGGTGGTGGATCTGTTTAAGGTAAAATAACAACATCACAAGAGCACTACCTCGAGTTTTTTGCAGCAATGAATTTCAAGGATGATATCTGATTCAAGTGGGGGAGAGTTATAACATTTAAAATTTCAGGTATAGTTCATTAACTTTGTGACTTCATGGTTCATTAACTCGGACCATGACGTGGTGGTCATTTGATCATCACGACGTAGTGGTCATTTAATCACCACGACGTGGTGGTATCCTCGCGACGGCGTGGTGGCAGTTGGGGCTCAAAACCCTGGATCTCGGTCCTTAGGCCTTATCTAAGGGAAGTGATGACTAGGGTTTCATCCACCTTCAACTTCCATCACCTCCAAGTGCCTTGAAGCAAACCCTAATTCCCTCTCATCTATTTCTAAGCTCTTTGTTGGTGTTCTTGTTCATTTAAAGATAGAAAGAAGAGTAGTGAGAAAATAGATCAGCAAGCTAGCATCATTTTACCCTCTTTATGCTTATTCTGGACTATTTTAAGTCTCTAATCTCTTACCTATTGTTCAATATTCCTAGATCTAAGATTTCGAGCATGTATCTTAAAATTTGTGTTGGTTTGAATGGATTGATCTAATAAATTTGGCAACTTTATTGATCAATGTGGTTCCAAGGAGGTTATATGCTCTAGATTTGAAGTGTCATGTAGTTTTGGTTTCGAGAATGGGGTTTTGACCCCATTTCTCCTTTTTAACCTAATTTGAGTGCATGATAGGCATTGGAAACGCATGCCCATAAATCAAGGATTTTTATGATTCTTATGAGTGAAAGGAAGCTTTATACAAAGTTTGAGTATGGTTCTTAATGGGTTAAGGGGTTAATCCATTAAGTGTTTTGGTTTAGATTCCACAACGTGGTGGCATGATTTCAACGACGTGCTGGCGGGACTCATCGCGACTCTTTTTTTGTGTGACAGCCACGACATGGCCAACAGTTAGCCATGTCATGGTAACCTCCTGAGTTGACTTTGACTCTTGACCATTTACTTGTTGACTAGGTTGACTTTTAGTCAAGTAGTTAGTTATGTTAGACTAAGCTTTTGCCTTTTGTTTTACAATAGGAAGCATGTAGTGCCAAGTTTTTGACCTTACGACCTGAGTTGTAGTCTACTATGATATGAGAGGTGAGACTTCTCACTATTCTATATAGAATTCTAGATTGTCTTTGTGACTCTTGCATGTATGTTTGGCAGGGCCTAATGTGCATGTTAGGCGGGGCCCTTTGTCCATGTTGGAAGAGTCCCATTGTGTACGTTGCATGGTGTCTGTATTGGTATGTGGTGTTTTGCGTAACTCACTAAGCTTTGTGATTACGATTTCATGTTTTAAATATTTCAGGTACTTCTGGTAGATAAGGTAAAGAGTCGGCCTAAATGTACTGCACTGCCGATGATTCCGCACTATGGGATTTTAGGATTTATTGTAGCACCTGGTTCTTGGTATGTATTATGTTTTAAATCTTCATTTATTTTTGCATTTTAGCCTTGGAATCGGCGAGTCGAAGGACTGACTTGCCGAGTAGAAGTGGGATGAGGCGCGGGGTTTGAGCTGCGGACTCGGAGAGTTGGGTCCCGGACACGGCGAGTAGCCGCAGTTTGGTCAAAAACCCTAATCAAGGGGTTTGCACCCTATTTAAACGACCTTATGCAGCCTCCTTTCCCCCTTTATGCTCCCAAACACTCCTCATAGCAAACCCTAGTCGTTTTTTTGTAGATCTAAGAGTTTTTGAGTGATTCTTGTGAGTTTTGATCTCAAGGAAGAAGGAAGAGCATAGAAGGATCAAGAGGGGACTGAAGGATTCGAGTTTGGTTCATCATTTGCAGTCTTTGGAAGGCAAAAAGTCTGAACCTTGCTCATTCATTTGTTAGATCCCTCTTTGAGGTGATTTAGGTATTTTATAAGTCATTTTTGGTGGTCAACCATGTTTGCAAACATGGTTGGGGGTTTGGGCTTCTGTATCAAGTCATTTTATGAGCCACAAGTCAGATCTAGGTTGCTTTTACACCAAGGAAGGCCCCATGCAACAAAGGAACCATTTTAGAGCCTTTTAATCTCTAATGTCCCATGCATGCACGTAAAGTTTGTAACTTTACGTGCTAGATCGAGTTTAAGGGCTTGGATCTATCATTTGGTTAAGTGTTGTACATCAGAAATCGAAGTTCTTAGTAAGGAATATGATAGACTCGGCGGGTCCATTCCGGGACTCGGTGAGTCCAAGGATTTTGGTCCCATATCAATGAGGGTCACAAGGACCAGTTGAGTGTGGAAGGGTTTTAGGAGTCCCAGGGAGTGACCCAACGTTCTGGACTAAGAAAAGTGTTCTGGGAATTCATGGTACTCGGCGAGTGCATGAACGAACTCGGAAAGTCCAAGGCAATCTTGATGGTACTCGGCGAGTTGTTCATACAACTCGGCGCGTCAAGGACAAAACATGTTCATAGGATGAAGAGTAACTCGACGAGTTGTTCATACAACTCGGCGAGTCAGGGCAGGACATGAGTATCGGTTGATGATGAACTCGATGAGTTGTTTATACAACTCAACGAGTCGGATGTGGATTCAGTCGGTGTTATTTTAGAAGGAAAACTCGTCGAGTCATCGCCTAACTCGACGAGTAGATACGGGTATGATTTCTGATGGAAGGATAAGGTCCCGGCGAGTTGGCGAGCCAACTCGGCGAGTCAGGTCAACTGGAAGTTGACTTTGACTTTGACTTGGTCACGGGGTAAAATGGTCATTTTACCCTAAAGTTAGATGTGTGTTTCTGACTAAGTGTTTTGTGGGAATTATAGCTGGAGGATTTCCGGAGCAGCAGCGACATCGGTCAGAGGATTCCCACACAGTTCAACAGCTACGACGTGAGTTACCTTCCAGTAGCGGTGGTTCTACGACAACAATGCCGGCCCACCAGTAAGGTTCGTATGTTAGATGATTGTCTTTGTGATATCATCTAGGTTTGCTACTACCTGACATGTTATATGCTAGCATGATATGTTGTATGTGATAGTAGTAGAGTTCGGTTGTTAGGACCGAAGGGTAGTTAGACACCCCAGATACGTATGATAGTATGTGATGATATGTTAGCATGCTGGCTTGTATGTTACATGTGATAGAAGTAGTAGGAGGGGACCAGTCCCCGAGGTTCGGTTGTTAGGACCGATGGGTAGTCATCACCCCATAATGGCTCGACACGGGTAGGTTAGCGCCCCAGAATGGCTTGACACGGGAAGGACGATACCTCTTGATGGCCGCATGGGTAGGCGACACCCCAGAATGACCGTACGGGTAGGTCGGCACCCCAGAAATGCCTGGTAGTATGTAGGTGATATGATTGTATGGTATGTGGTACGATGGGGGAACTCACTAAGCTTTGTGCTTACAGTTTCAGTTTTTGGTTTCAGGTACCTCTTCAGCGAAGGGGAAGGAGCCGGTGCGTTAGCGGCACATCATACACACACACACTTTGGTTTTTCGCATTGTGATATATTCTGGGATTGTACTATGACATTATTACTGTCTTCATGTTTTGGGCATTTTGACACGAGATATGTTTATTGAAATGATATGATCGTATGACGTTTTACTATAAATGTTTTGCAAACTACTTAATTTAAATGAAATTTTTGGACGTGAAATTTGGGTCGTTACAAGTTGGTATCAGAGCCCTAGTTTGAGGGATTCGGAGGCACCTTCGGGGGTGTCTGGACTCAAAGCGAGGGATTAAAAGAATTTATAAGAAAGTGGATTTCTAAAAAATAAAATAGAAGAGTTTTTTTTTGAAAGAATAAGTGTGTGATGTGCGCGACTGGCCGAGCTCAAGTAAGTATTCCCCCAAGTACCCATACAAGCTTATGTTACGTTTATCAGTTTCAGTAGAACAGCATGCTAGAATAGGACTAAGGATCTAGGAGTGATGCCTTATATGCCTGCTTTATGTGCTTCAGCTTATGAGAGTTGCATGCTAGAATTGATTAGATAGCAGTAGGATAGCCTGGCTAGGTTATGCCTGATAGTTTGAGCTTAGCATTGTATGCTAGTGCAGTTCCTGTTGTGAGGATAGAGTTGCTTGAGATTGTTCCTTTTTTGTCCGGATGTCGTTTTCTTTGTGCTATGAGGGCTTTGAGTGATGGGAATTAGTTGTTAGGTGAATACGTTAAAGTCACATGTGATCAGGATGAGTCTATTGCGTAGCTCTTGTTTGAGTCCTAACCATTGTAGGGATGAGTCCCTTACTCGAAGGATTATCCGAGCCTTGTTGCATGTGATTGTATTCAGGTAATAGCTAATTGGAATTACAAGAGACCTTCAGCAGTTGAGGACTGGGTTGGGCAGAGTCAGAGGTTTCCTAGGGTAAGCCTAGGATATGAGTAGCAGAGACCAGCGGTAAAAGGGATCTGGTGGAGTCAAGGCAGTCCTTGAGGAAGGTACGGATAGATGTGGAAGGTAGTATGGGCCGGTACTAATGAAAGCAGAGGATCCATACCCGAATTGAGGAAGGCTAAGACACGAACGAGGAACGTGTAATAGATGTGATCCCTTTAGAGGTATCAGTATCACCAATAGTTGCCTGTATGTATTGTAGAATGGTGGTACTATGTCAGAGGCCAGCAGTTGGCAGTTCTGGAGAGGGATCGGGTTCGGGATCAGGTTCCGAGCCAGTAGCTAAGAGGCTACGCGAGTTCATGGTGTCAGAGATCACCAGAGGCATCCTTGAGTTGACCCCCATCATTTTCGGGTCAATGAAGGAAGGGATAGTTGAGCTGATGGAGGACCACCTCAAGGAGTTCAGGAGTGACATGGCATCTGGCAAGTCAGGATCTCACACACTGTCCTTTAAGGACTTCAGGGGCAGTGGTGCGCCGGATTTCCATGGGGCGAAGGACCCGATTGCTGCCAGACGATGGATTGTGGACATTGAGTCCGCACAGCTGACTAGCTTCTGCCTCGAGGGGTCAAAGGTGAGTTATGCAGCAGGATGTTTACGAGACCGAGCTAGAGATTGGTGGGAGTCCGTTGGTGACTCATTGGGAGCCTCGGTTGTTGAGGCTAAGACCTGGTCAAACTTTGTGACCAGGTTCAGGGCAGAGTTTGCGCCGGCTGTCAAGCTTCAGCAACAGACCAGGGAGTTTTTAGATATGAGGCAGACCACGGAGACTGTGGCGGAGATCACCGCCATGTTCTGGGAGAGGGCATTGTTAGTGCCCCAGTATGCGGGGGATGAGGAGATGAGGAGGACCCGCTACCATGACATGCTATGGGCTGACATCCGAGAGCATGTTAGCTTTTCAGCTTGCCCTACCCTGGAGTCCATGATTTCCAGGGCGAGGGAGAGGGAGATCGATCTGGAGCATGTCCGGAAGAGGAAAGTAGAGGAGGGACAATCGATTGGGGCTTCGGGGAAGAAGCCCAAGGGATCAGATGGTAGGTCGAAAGGCCAGTCAGGACCGGGCCCCTGCAGGAAATGCAGCAGGCCACATGAGGAGGCGTGTAGACTGGGATCGTTGGGCTGCCATAAGTGCGGCAAGAAGGGGCATTTCAGCAGGGATTGTACTGCCCCTGCACCGGTCATTTGGACGTCTGAGTTGCTTTGTTTCCACTGCAACCAGAGGGGCAACAAGAAGACCAATTGACCCCAGTTGATAGCAACATCAGCGTCAGTGAAGGCGGCAGCTCCAGCGACCCTGCGGAACACTGATGGCTGGCAGGGCAAGGCAGAGACTCCAGTGTTGAGGAACCGGGCATTCCAGTTGACTACCGAGGAGGCACGCACTGCACCCGATGTGGTGACGGGTATGACTTCTTATTTATTGTGTTGTGATATGTTGCTGTGATTTTGATACGTTATGTATGTGCTCTGTTTAGGATCGTTCCATGTGAACGGTATCCCAATTCAGGTATTTTTTTATTCGGGTGCTACCCGATCGTTTGTTTCTCTTGCGCTCAGCAATATATTTTCCGAGTCTTTAGTCATGTTGGATTGCCCTCTAGACGTAGAGATTGCAGATGACCGTTCGGTGCGAGCATCGGCAGTGTTCCAAGATTGTGTGCTGAGGTTATTTGAGGAGTGTTATCTGGTGGATCTGGTTCCCATACCTTTGTGGGGGAACAAGGTTATTATCGGTATAGATTGGCTAAGCCCCAATGGGGTAGTGATCGACTGCGCGCAACAGTTGGTGCGTATCAGGACCCCAAGTGGGGGAGAGCTAGTGATTCAGGGCGAGAGGCCACAGCGAGGACCAGCCTTGTGTTCAACAGCGAGAGCTAGGCGTTACCTCCAGTAGGGTCGCGCAGGTTATGTCGCGTATGTTATGTATACCCAGGAGGCGGGTAGAGCGACGGTGGGCGAGGTGCCCGTAGTACGAGAGTTCGTGGACGTATTCCCCGACGAGCTGTCTGGGATACCTCCGGAGCGCCAGGTGGAGTTCAGGATCGACCTAGTCCCTGGTGCGGCTCCGATAGCCAAGGCACCCTATCGGTTGGCTCCTCCCGAGATGCAAGAGTTGTCTACGCAACTGCAGGAGCTGCTAGACAAGGGATTTAGCAGACCAAGTAGTTCTCCTTCGGGAGCCCCAATTTTGTTTGTGAAGAAGAAGGACGGGTCGCTTCGTATGTGTATAGAGTATAGGGAGCTAAATAAGGTAATAATGACGAACCCTTACCCACTCCCGAGGATTGATGACCTCTTTGACCAGCTACATGGAGCATCTTGGTTCTCCAAGATTGATCTGCGTTTAGGATATCATCAGATGAGGGTCATGGAGGAGGATGTGCAGAAGACTGCGTTTCGGACGTGCTATGGCCACTACGAGTTTGTGGTGATGCCCTTCGGGCTCACCAACGCTCTTGCCGCGTTCATGGACCTCATGAACCGCGTGCGTAGACCGATGTTAGACCGGTCAGTGATAGTGTTTATCGATGATATCTTGGTCTATTCCAAGACGCAGGAGGAGCACGAGGAGCACCTGCGGGAGGTGCTGGAGACTTTGAGGAGGGAGAGCTTGTATGCCAAGTTCTCAAAATGTGAGTTTTGCTTACGCGAGGTGCAGTTTCTTGGGCACCTTGTCAACCAGAACGGGATTTCGGTAGACCCAGCCAAGGTGGAGGCCATGATGAGATGGGAGGTTCCGAAGTCTCCATCTGAGATTCGGAGTTTCCTGGGATAAGCGGGCTATTATCGAAGATTCATCCAGGATTTCTCCAAAATAGTCGTACCGTTGACCAGGCTAACGAGGAAGGCTGTGGTCTTTTGTTGGGGGCCTGAGCAGTAGGCAACGTTCGAGACACTGAGACAGAGATTGTGCAAGGTGCCAATCTTAACCCTGCCAGAGGGCATGGCGGATTTTGTTGTGTACTACGATGCGTCCATCTCAGGTTTGGGCGCGGTGTTGATGCAGAGAGGGCATGTCATTGCCTACGCGTCGAGGCAGCTGAAGCTTCATGAGGCGAATTACCCGACGCATGACTTGGAGCTAGGGGCTGTTGTGTTCGCCCTCAAGATTTGGCGTCATTACCTCTATGGGGTTCGTTGTACCATTTACACGGATCATAAGAGTTTGAGGTACCTCATGGATTAGCCGAATCTAAACATGAGGCAGCGTCGGTGGATGGATGTGGTAGAGGATTACGATTGCGAGATCCTTTATCACCCGGGTAAGGCCAATGTGGTGGCCGATGCGCTTAGCCGCAAGGTGGCGCCGATCATGGGTATCTACATGAGGATGACAGTAGTGACTCCACTGTTGAAGCGGATTCGGGAGGCTCAGCAGGAGGCTATGAAGGAGGAACATCAGAAGAGTGAGCGGATTGTGGGGAAGGTTTCCTCCTTCGACTATGATAGCCGAGGGTTATTGACTTTTCACCGTAGGGTGTGGGTCCCTTATCATGGAGGTGTGCGTCAGGTTCTGATAGAGGAGGCGCACAAATCCCGATTCTCTATTCATCCAAGGGCAACGAAGATGTATAGGGATTTTCTTCTGGACTATTGGTGGCCCTGCATGAAATGGGATGTGGCATGGTACATGGAGCGGTGCTTGACCTGCAGGAAGGTCGAGGCCGAGTATCAGAGACCTCACGGCAAGATGCAGCCGTTGGATATCCCGCTGTGGAAATAGGAGGATATTACGATGGATTTTATCACGAAGCTTCCCAGGATCGCGCGGGGAATGGATTCGATATGGGTCATCGTGGATCGATTGACCAAGAGCGCTCACTTTATCCCGATTCAGGAGAGCATCTCGGCCGAGAAGTTGGCCGATATGTATATCAGAGAAGTGGTGGCCCGACACGGAGTGCCAGTTTCGTTGATTTCAGAAAGAGACGTGTGATTTACTTCCAGGTTTTGGAAGAGGTTTCATGACGAGTTGGGTACTCGTCTGCATTTTAGCACCGCTTTTCACCTGCAGACGGATGGCCAGAGCGAGCGGACCATCCAGACTCTGGAGTATATGCTGCGGGCATGCGTTTTAGATTTCGTAGGTAGTTGGGATACCTACCTCCCATTGGCCGAGTTCTCGTATAATAACAGCTATCATCCAAGTATCGACCGTCCTCCCTTCGAGATGTTATATGGGAGGAGGTGCAGGACCCCGATATGTTGGGGCGAGGTTGGCCAGAGAGTCATGGGGAGCACCGAAGTAGTGCTCAAGACGACAGAGAAGATTCCGCAGGTCCGGAGCAGGCTTCAGACTGCTCAGAGTCGGCAGAAAAGTTACGCCGATAAGTGTCGATCTAACCAGGAATTCTAGGTCGGGGATATGGTTCTCCTGAAGGTGTCGCCATGGAAGGGTGTCATCCGATTCAGGAAGCAGGGCAAGTTGGGCCCAAGGTATATCGGACTGTTCAGGGTTGTATCTCGGGTGGGCGAGGTGGCGTATCGGCTGGATCTTCCAGCCGAACTCAGTCAGATCCATAGCAATTTCCACATCTCTCAGTTGCGGAAATGCCTAGTGGACAATACGGCGGTGGTACCCTTGGAGGACATTCAGATTGATGGCAGCCTGAATTACATCGAGCGGCCTGTAGCGATCCTTGACCGGAAGTCGAAGGATCTGATGAACAAAAGTGTAGAACTCGTGAAGGTGCAATGGAAGTACCGGAAGGGGTCATAGTGGACTTGGGAGCCGGTGAGTGAGATTAAGGAGCACTACCCCGAGCTGTTTCAGGATCGAGCGGCAGACTTCGAGGAGGAAGTCTAAAATAAGTGGGGGAGAATTGTAGCACCTGGTTCTTGGTATGTATTCTGTTATTAAATCTTCATTTATTTTTGCATTTTAGCCATGGAATCGGCGAGTCGAAGGACTGACTCTCCGAGTAGAAGCGGGATGAGGTGCGGGGTTTGAGCTGCGGACTCGGCGAGTTGGGTGCCGGACTCGGCAAGTAGCCGCTGTTTGGAAAAAAAACCCTAATCTAGGGGTTTTCACCCTATTTAAATGACCTTATGCAGCCTCCTTTCCCCCTTTATGCTCCCAAACACTCTGCATAGCAAACCCTACCCGTTTTTTAGTAGATCTAAGGCTTTTTGAGTGATTCTTGTGAGTTTTGATCTCAAGGAAAAAGGAAGAGCATAGAAGGATCAAGAGGGGACTGAGGGATTCGAGTTTGGTTCTTCATTTGCAGTCTTTGGAAGGTATAAAGTCTGAACATTGCTCATTCATTTGTTAGTTCCCTCTTTGAGGTGATTTAGGGCTTTTATAAGCCAGTTTTGGTGGCTAACCATGTTTGCAAACATGGTTGGGGGTTTGGGCTTCTGTATCATGTCATTTTATGAGCCACAAGTTAGATCTAGGTTGCTTTTTGCACCAAGGAAGGCCCCATGCAGCAAAAGAACAATTTTAGAGCCTTTTAAGCTCTAATGTCCAATGCATGCACGTAAAGTTTGTAACTTTACATGCTAGATCGAGTTTAGGGGCCTGGATCTATCATTTGGTTAAGTGTTGTGCATCAGAAATCGAAGTTCTTAGTAAGGAATGTGATACACTCAGCGAGTCCAAGGGTTTTGGTCCAATATCAGTGAGGGTCATAAGGACCAGTTGAGTGTGGAAGGGTTCTAGGAGTCCCGGGGAGTGACCCAACATTCTGGACTAAGCAAAGTGTTCTGGGAATTCATGGTACTCGGCGAGTGCTTGAACGGACTCGGCGAGTCCAAAGTAATGTTCATGGTAATCGGTGAGTTGTTCATACAACTCGACAAGTCAAGGACAGAACGTGTTCATAGGATGAAGAGTAACTCGACGAGTTGTTCATACAACTCGGTGAGTCAGGGCAGGACATGAGTATCGGTTGATGATGAACTCGATGAGTTTTTCATACAACTCGACGATTCGGATGTGGATTCAATCGGTGTTCTTTTAGAAGGAAAACTCGTCGATTCATCGCCTAACTCGACGAGTAGAGACGAGTATGAGGTCTGATGGAAGGATAGGGACTCGGCGAGTTGGCCAGCCAACTCGGCGAGTCAGGTCAACTGGAAGTTAACTTTGACTTTGACTTGGTCAAGGGGTAAAATGGTCATTTTACCCTAAAGGTAGATGTCAGCTTCTGACTAAGCGTTTTGTGGGAATTATAGCCGGAGGATTTCCAGACCAGCAGCGGCATCAGTCAGAGGATTCCCACATAGTTCAGCAGCTACGAGGTGAGTTACCTTCCAATAGCGGTGGGTCTACGGCCATAATGCCAGCCCACCAGTAGGGTTCGTATGTTAGATGATTGTCTTTGTGATATCATCTAGGTTTGCTACTACCTGATATGTTATATGCTAGCATGATATGTTGTATGTTATAGTAGTAGAGTTCGGTTGTTAGGACCGAAGGGTAGTCAGACACCCCATGTCACACCCTAAAACCGAGAACGGCGGAAACATTCTGGGGCGGAGGACGTCATGTAATGTATCACAACAATGTAAAGTAGTAAACACACAACAACATCATCCATTGCATTAATAGTATAGATTTAATTACAAGTGTGTTCTTTCATAGTATAAGGCAACCTAATAAATAATCAAAATAAAAGCGGAGTCTTGATTCGTCCATCTTCACAAAACCTGGTCGTCGTACCTGTCTATTTGTGACCTGAGAATACAAGTAATTTTGAAAGCGATTATCAACAATAAAGCTGGTGAATTCATAAGTATTAATGTGTCTTTGATTTGTAAAAACTGTAAAGTAAAGACTTGTAAACTTTTGGAAAAATTTGGAAAATGTTTGTAAGTAATTGTAAAGGGTTGAAAGCCCTAGGAAATCCTATATTTCTTACTAGTATAAAAGTAGTCTTCTACCAAGACCCAACTGTTTTATAAGTAAGCATCACTGTAGATGTGATGGTTTTTCCCTTGTTTAACTATTATTATAAAAGTTATAGTCTACCTCGTCGTTTATGTGTATGAGTCACAATATACAGGTAATAAGGAAAATTGTTTATCTATATCGAATATGTTTTTAATACTCCCTGTGAGTCTTTTGTTTAAGTAAAACTGGTTAAAAGGGTGTTTATCCTGAATTGTGAACATGCTAATAATATCCCATGGTATAGTTATTACCCCTTGAGCATGATTAAGTTAAATGTATATTACTACGTACAAGAGTTGTTGTTTCCGCGGTTTGTAAGTTTCTCATAACCATACTAGACGTGGTACTAATGTTGACATTTGTCACCCCATACCTACCGGTCTAACTGGAGCTTACAGTTTAGGCGCGGGTTCGTCAAACCCATATAGATCTATACCCAATTTCGTACTCTCCCTCCATGAGACTCTGGTTAAAGATGGGGACTTTCGTTTTGGTACTAACAAATTCATATGTCTCACATGATTTCTAACAACAAGTTCACGAGTAATATAATGAAATACCTTTTGTATGAAAAGATTATCCTTGTTATGAAGAATGCCTACTTGTAAATAAAATGTTGGTATAGACTCATGAATGAACTGACTCTTGCGTGATTCCTTGTACTTGAAATTGTAAGTAGTATCTCCTAACTATACCTATTATAGTTACTAGAAATGTACGAGTATAACCGGAAGTATACCTTTGCTACCCAAAGGTACTGAACTGACTAACGAAACCTTTATACCTATATATGTATACATGATATATAAATAATATTTAGACAACATTCGGACGAGCAACCGATACCCTAAGGCCACATCCCAACGAGGAAAAGGAAATAAAGCGAGCTAATCGTCCTAAGTCCTTTAAACATTACTTATATAACTATACATATATGGGCATGCATTTGAAAATATAAAAGCGTAAAAGAAGTTTTGTAAAACCTTTGAAAAGTTTAATACTAAGAAACGATGCCCTGATGTCAGTTTATAGAATGATTGAAAGTATTTTTTTTGATAAGACAGTTTAAGTATGAGGAAAACCATTGTTTGAAAACACCTTTGTAATAGAGTTTAAAAGGAAGCTTACAGTGTGTAAGATAGTTTGATAAAGAGTTTTAAACATGTAAAAATGTTTAAAAAAGTCATTTGAAGGAATTTTTTTGGTAAAACACTTAACGTATAGTATATCCATTTGCATGCTAGTTATTAATCACATTTGATTGATATAATAATTAAACACGATTCAACTTGTATTCCCCCCATAAAGCATTTATAAACATTTAAAAGGTTAATTAAGGGGTATGAACTCACTTGATAGATTGAAGAAGGTGAGACGAAAGTCGAGCAGAACTTCGACTAGAAAGAAGTCGATTTCTATGAAATCTGGGGACTTCGGGACTTGCGTCGTGTGTTGGAGGTGTTACCGGGGCTTCAGGGTAGTTTAGAGGGGCTTAATAGGGTGTAGAAGTAGGAGAGAGGATGTGGTTGAGCAACCAAACTCGAAAGGCTTAGATTTCTTTATATAGTCACAATTTTGACTCTCACCTCATGAGTTTTTCATAACTCACGTCGTAAGTTTGGTCCCAAATTGTCATGGCATGCGTCACACGTCAAGTGGATCTGAAAGGGTCATTCAAGGGGCTCACGTCGTGAGTTTTACAAAACTCACGTCATGATTTCTGACACAAAGTCGGGATTCGTTCCCCGAACTTCAAAAATTCATAACTTTCGCATCCGAGCTCCGTTTTTGACGTTCTTTATATGCACACGTAGGTGAGATTATGCTCTACAACTCTCGTTTAGAATCTGTTGGCTAATTTTGACTTTATTTTTAGTATATTATTAATATATTATCTTTATATTATTTTTAGTAGGCCCGGACACGAAAACTCCGTCATAAATCCATAACTTCATCATCCGACGTCCGTTTTCGTCAGACTTATTACCGTCGCGCTACTATTGTTGAGACCTTCGATTCTCATTTGGTTTGTTTCAGCCAAAAGTCTCTCGATCTCTATTTCGAGTTTTTAGCTATCTACTGCTATATCCGGATCTTGGAAAAATCATAACTTCCTCATATGAAGACCGATTTGGACGTTCTTTTTACGTACGTTTACGGTTTAATGTTATCTACAAGTTTCATTTAGATACTTAAGGTTAAAAACTATTGTATTGAAACTTTGCGTTTTACGTCTATCCGTGTTGCCGGTTTTGCCGAGAATCTTCGATTGATCATAACTTCTTCGTTATAAATCGGATTTTAGGGTTCTTTATATATACGAAAACCTTGACACGATTCCTACCATTTTATTTAACCCAAACAAGATTTTAGGAAAGTTATATTTTGACCTAAATTTGACTGGTGTTACATTATATTGTCTCGAAATATCGGGTTGTCACACCCCAGATACGTCTAACCGTATGTGATGATATGTTTGCATGCTGGCTTGTATGTTATATGCGATAGAGGCAGTAGGAGGGGACCAGTCCTGGAGGTTCGGTTGTTAGGACCGATGGGTAGTCAGCACCCAAGAATGGCTCGACACGGGTAGGTCAGCGCCCCAGAATGGCTTAACACGGGAAGGACGACACCGCAAAATGGCCGCATGGGTAGATAGAGGTAGTAGAAGGGGACCAGTCCCTGAGGTTCGGTTATTAGGACCGATGGGTAGTCAGCACCCAAGAATGGCTTGACACGGGTAGGCCAGCGCCCCAGAATGGCTTGACACAGGAAGGACGGCACCCCAGAATGGCCGTACGGGTAGGTCGACACCCTATAATGGTCGTACCGGGTAGGTCGGGCACCCTAGAAACGCCTGTCAGTATGTATGTGGTATGATTTTATAGTATGTGGTACGATGGGGGAACTCACTAAGTTTCATGGTTACAGTTTTCAGTTTTTGGTTTCAGGTACCTCTTAAGCGAAGGGGAAGGAGCCGGCGCGGTAGCAGCACATCATACACACACACACACACTTTGGTTTTCCGCATTGTGATATATTCTGGGATTGTACTCTGACATTATTACTATTTTCATGTTTAGGGTATTTTGACACGAGATATGTTTATTGAAATGATATGATCGTATGACGTTTTACTACAAATGTTTTACAAACTATTTAATTTAAATGAAATTTTTGGATGTGAAATTTGGGTCGTTACATTTATGCTTAGGTTTTTGTTAAAATATAGCTTCATGTTTTGGATATTTGAGTTACGATTTTTTTAGGATTGTTTTAGCTACTTTAAAAATGAAAATTTTTCCTAGTATTTTTTGTGTATTTCACAATGCCAAGGTGATATGCTTAAATATAATATAAACATACCACTTGTAACATTCTTAACCGTCTAAACATTCCACTTGTAATATTCGCAAGCGTCTAAATATTCTACTTTTCTCATTCCTAAAAATCTAAACACTTTAACTGAATCACTCACAAGTGTCTAATCATCCACGTATAATATTGACAAGCATCACAACATTCCACTTGTAATATTCACAAGTGGTTTTTACAACTACTTCAATTATAAAAACTAGCACATATAGTCTAAACATAAAATTTCACATTCTATCATCGTTATAACATTATATGCATATAAGTTACTCACCTTGCGAAGGCCCATGAGAATGATATTCCAAGTGCTTAAATTTTTTTTAGCTCCTTTACTTCACCCATACACATACACACACATACATACACGCACACACACACACACACACACACACACACACACACACACATATATATATATATATATATATATATATATATATATATATATTAGAAATCCATTAATCAGTTCACTATATGTTTGTTATGTGTACATTAAATTTAAAAAGCATGGTTCCGCCCAAAGGTCGTTCGCGTCGCGACCATTCAGCCGCTATGCTACAAAAGCGACAAAAACATAACCTTAAGGCTCAATTCTGATTCCACTCGACCCTTAAACTTCTCAAGAACTCCTTCATTCAGTCATTATAACAACATTGAAGAAGTTACAATCAACTAATTCATCAATCCATGATATTCATCCATACATGAAAGAGATTACCATCTTGGGTTCATCATATCCCTTCGATTTATCATAAAAATCACATTCATGAGGTCTACTAGAGATATAGAAGCTATCAAAACACATATGCAAACCGTCTCCTTCTTACATTCTCAAATTTAACATTCGGAATCACAAAAATCTTAACATTTCACCATAAAACCAAGGACTGCATTCAAGGATATTGAGTTCTTACCTTGATTCAAAGGATTAATGCACATGAACTTGAAATCCTCTTGCATCAAGCCTTCCTCCAACTCCAGTAGGAGTAATCTCACTTTAATGTGCATGTTTAAAAGAGAAAAGTCAGTAAAAAAGGACCAAAATATCAGGCTCTTATGTTTATATTGTCACCATTTTTGCGATGTGACACTCATCATGGTCGTGTCGCAAATCTCAGTTAAACATGGCCTCTCAGTTCCCTTAATTCTCTATAAAGTCCCATTTTCACAACAAAAAATTCCAATTTTAATTAAGGTATGATGCCATTTTCATAAAAACCCAAGTTAAGAAAAATTCATTTGTTCAAATTACAAATATATAAAAGGTCATAATGATATAATCATATGTGGAATTCCGATGCAGCTAATAAGTGTGTACAGCCATGCCTTCGCCTTCCCACGCTCATTGACAATATATGCAAAAAAAAATTAATCCACAACTATAAGTCAAAGCTTAGTGAGTTCCCCAAAAATACCATACACCAAAATATACATACAAACATATACGTATCGACCTTTAGCCCATGACTGGCCCGCCTCCCATGCTTACATCATACACTAATCTGCACCTGGCGTATAACACAATGTTGGACTGCCCTGGTATCTTGAACTACTACACAAAGCAGGAGTGTCTCAACCCACCGCAAGATATATCAACATATATAGTAAGCAAATAATCAAACAAGAACATAAACAAAGCCAAGTGTCTACACTAGTCTACCTGTCTAGTAGCCCACTACCATATACAGGGTCTCAATACCCTTGTCTAACGAAGTGGACTTAATTGATAGTTTGAAATCAAAAGTTCATATTTGGGTGTTAAGATATTCTTTTCACAATGCTTTTAACTTTAATCACCAAGGACCCAAAAAGCCTTGGGGACATAATTTTTTTTTTCACTAATTTCAGGTTTTGTGTGACGAGCAATTTGATGACAAATGCTACACTGATAGTGGTTGCTTTCGTCACATGACTAGTAGGAAAGAAAGCTTGCGGGACTGTCAAAGTCGTGATAATGTTGGTTTGGTGAATTTTAGAAACAATCACAAATGTAAAGTAAAAGGTTATGAAAAATTCATGAATGAAAAGTTCACAGTTAACAGGGTTGCATACGTCGAAAGTATTCAACACAATTTGATAAGTGTTTCGCAACTTTTTGTGGGCACAGGTAATCAAGTTGTCTTCGATGATGAAGGAAGTGTCATTTTGAACAAAGAAACTAAAGAAGTTCTTCTCAAGTCAAAAAGAAATGGCGATATGTTTACCATTGACATCAAACCCATTGTAGGTGTTCCCTCAGTTTGCTTACTCTCAAAAGTATCATCAGACATAAGCTGGCTATGGCATCGATGTCTTTCATACTTAAATTTCAAGAATCTGAATAAATTGGTGGTACATAATCTTGTTCGTGGTTTACCGATCTTAAAGTTTAATAACGATACTTCGTGTGCAGCTTGCGAACAAGGAAAACAACATCGACAAGGTCATCGATTTTCATTGATTCGAAGATCATTGAAACTTTGGAACTTTATCACATTGACCTTTGTGGCCCTTCAACTATTGAAACTATCAACAAGAAGAGGTACATCTTGGTTAGTGTTGACAATTTTTACAGGTTTACTTGGGTGTATTTTCTACGACTAAAATCATATACAACTCAATTATGATCGACATCATCAAACAAATTGAATTGAGTTTGAAGAAAAAGGTTTCTAAGATCAAGAGTGATAATGGCTCAGAGTTCAAGAATATGATTCTTGATTCGTTTTTAACTGATAAAGGAATTTCACATAATTTTTCCTCTCCTTACACACCTCAAAAAAATGGTGTTGTCGAAAGAAGGAACCGATCTCTCTTTAAAGCAGTAAGAACAATGTTTTCATATGCGAATCTTCCATAATATATGTGGGCCGAAGCAGTTTTGACGACTTGTTTTACTCAAAATCGATATTTCATTCATCATCATTTTAATATAACCCCTTATGAAATCATTAACAATAGGAAACCAAATTTCAAAATTTTCCATGTTTTTTGTTGCAGGTGCTTCGTTATGAATCTTAAGGATAACCTTTCGAAATTTCAGTCAAAAGCTGATGAAGGGATATTACTGGGATATTCTCACAATTCTATTGCATATAGGGTGTTAAACAAGAAAACAAGGAAAATTGAAGTAACATTTAATCTTACCTTTAATGATTACTTTGTTAAAAGATTCTAAAAGAGTTTTGAACAGAAGCCAATCATTAATGAATCAAATGATGAATGTCAAAGTTTGAATTCTTTTGATTTTGTTTATGATTTAATTTTTTGTGTACATGATAGGGCTATCGATGCAGAAATCGATGCTGATGATAATCAAGTACCTGAAGCTTCAACGCATTCTGATGATTCGACTATCACACAAGATGATGTTGATTTGAATTCATCAACGAATTCTCGAATGTATAACCAAAGTATGCCAGTATTACCAAATGATCAAGTGAAGGGGGAGCACTTGAATTCAATAAATGATGTTGAGGGGGAGCATCCTCACATTGATACATTTGTTGAGTGGGAGCAAAATGCATCTTTACCAAATTCTTCTAACATTCAAACATATGTATTTCATGATGTGACTCATAATATGTTCAATGCAGGTGAAGGTTCTAAATCGGAAGAAACGTTCGAAGATGCACCATTGGATTTCGTGCATATCCACCGATGGATATATGTACATGAAGTCATCCACAAGAACAAATTCTTGGTGATCCTCAAGTTGGAGTTTTGACTAGATCTCAACAACGTGCGAAGAATGAGTTACTCAATGTCAATCAAGAATTTTGTATGTTCAATGTGTTTATTTCGAAAATTGAACCAAATTCAGTAAAGGCCGCTATGGAAGATCTAGACTAGATTGAATCCATGCAATCTGAATTGGCTGAATTTGAACGAAATAAAGTATGGAGACTTGTTCCAAAACCAAAATATGTATCAGTAATAGGCTTAAAATTGATCTTTAAAAATAAATCTGATAAAGAAGGGAACATAGTGTGAAATAAGGCTAGGCTTGTTATAAAAGGATATTCAGAACAAGAAGGTATTCATTATGAAGAAACCTTTGCGCATGTCGCAAGACTCGAGGATATTCGAATATTTTTAGCCTATGCAACACACAAGGACTTCGATGTATATCAAATGGATGTGAAGTGTGCTTTTCTCAATATAGTGTTGGAAGAAATGGTGTATTTAGAGCAACCACCAGGTTTTGTAAATTCTCAATACCCTGATCATTTTTATGTTTTAGATAAGGGTGTTTATGGACTTAAACAAGCACCACGAGCCTAGTATGCCACTCTTACTAATTTATTAAAATCATCGAAATTTAAACAATGATCTGTTCATCCCACTCTCTTTCAAAAGAAAGTTGGGAATCATCTCTTGCTTGTTCAAATTTAATTTGATGATATTATTTTTAGCTCTATTGATCCTAACTTGTCAAATGAGTTTGAATATATGATGAAGAGTCAATTCGAGATGAGCATGATGGGGAAGATCAATAATTTTCTAGGATTGAATATTCGTCAAAGTAGAGAAGGAATTTTTATCAACCAGGAGAAGTATTCACGAAATCTTCTTGAGAAGTTTGGAATGACGAATAGCTCAAAGCTGAGAGTACCAATGGTGGTTGGAACACGACTTGGTCCTTCTTTGGATAAGACGGCTATCGATCTCACACTGTACAGGAGCATGATCGATTCATTACTATACCTAAGAAATAGTCGACTTGACATTATGTTTGTTGTGTGAAATTATGCTAGGTATCAGTCAAATCCCAGGGAACCTCATCTTACTGCGGTCAAGAACATCTTTCGCTATCTCAAAGGCACAGTTTCATTAGGTTTTTGGTATCCTTCGAATACAGGGTTTTTCATACAAGCATTTTCGAATGCAGAACTTGGTGGATGTCAAATAGATCACAAAAGCACAAATGATGGACGTCAACTTCTGGATGGGATGCATGTTAGCTGGAAATCAAAGAAACAAACCTGTATTTTGATTTCCACATCAGAAGCAGAACACATTGCTGGTGTAACAGTGTGATTATGCAATCAACATGAAGAAATTTTCGTTGTCTTGTGACTCACACAGTGCTATTCACATCTGCCATAACCCTATGCAACATTCAAAGACCAAACACATTGCACTTCACTATCACTTTATTAAAGATCATGTTGAGTATGAAAACATTGAAGTTCATTTTGTGAAGACTACATATCAATTGGCGGCCATCTTTACCAAACCGTTAGATGAGAAGAATTTTCTAAGGATTATGTTTGGATTAGGTATGGTTGATGCAAGTGTTGTTCCTAGTTTGAGTTCGTCATAAAGTTATGTTGTGTTGCCTTCTCGCTAACTGATTCCAGTGTTATTGTTCACCGTTCAGCGTTCGACATACTTCGTTTTTTACTTTCCTCTGAACGGTTCAGACTACTCTTCATTACTCAAGGCACAAATGATATATCGACGTACCAACACTATGTGTCGGTACTTTACATTTCAGTTGTTTAGTTTTTCTTTTCAATTCTTTAGTATTTGAATTAATAAAAAAACAGAAAAAATATTTTCTTATTTTTGTTGTTACAATTCAAAAATCAAAAATATTTACTTATTTTTGTTATTTTTCTTTTCGAAAACAAAGAGTCAAAAATATTTTACATTTTTTTTTGTTAGTTGAATTGTTTGTGCAGCTTATTAGTGAAGTCCTCTAGTGGTACATGCTTTGCAGCTTTAGCGAAAGGTATAATTTCGAACCTTTCACTAATTATGTTTCGCCAGAAGAATGCTGAAGATTGTTATCCCAATCATCAACAACTCAATGTCTTTCAAAGCCTTAATAGAATTCTTATCATGAGAACTCTTTCCCAATTAGGCTATATTCACATTAGTCAATGAGCTACCTTACTCTTCTTTTGTTGAGTTAAGAGTTTAATGCTTGGTCCACAAATAGCAGAGGTGCATTTCGTTTCTTATACCAATCTTTTTCATCATAAATTCTTTCACGATAATACACAATGACATATGCCCAAGAGATCTCTGGTTCGAACCAAGCAGGATTTAGGCAAGTACATAGTCTGTGATTATGAGCCAGATTCATGAGGCCATGATGATGGTGAAACCCACAATTTCGAACTCTTTAAGGCATTGACGGTGAACTTTACATTCAAGATTTCAAAGAAACACTTGTTTCAGTATCTCTTTTCGATATTCAAAATCATATTGTTTCGTTTTGAGTGATATTGCTAAAATGTTCGACACGCACGACATTTATCCCCAACAACGTCTGGTACTCATTTATTTTTTTGAATATGATTTCAGTCTGAATATTAGTTTGATCCTTCGTTACTTGATATATTTTCCAAAGCATACTTTTCATTGACTACACTGGTCAAACAAGTAATTTAATTAACAACTTCTTACACTTATATTGAGTTGTGATATGTAAAAAAATTCAGTCTACCCACGAAGCCTTATAAAAGAAGCCATTCGATACTCATCTATGAGTATTCAATTGTAATTCATGGGAAACCACACATGCTATTCAATGTCTCTCTTGATGTAGAATGAAGTGATCTTTGCCTGGGATCTTACTGCATTTATGTCAATTTTTAATTGACATCACATATCTAAATTTTTAAATCTTGATCTCATCCTAATTTTTAGCACACTTAATAATCCTTGAGGTTCTGAGTAATACCAACTCATGTTGATGATTTAAAAAGGTCTAACATATGACTTTGCTTCGCAACCTAAAAGAGAAAAAGCCCAACCTCCATGTCGACGATTCTCTGATGGTTCCTATCCTCTTGGGGCACGTGAAATGACTGATTGATGTTACTTAACTAGATGATCCCTGGCCTACTGATACTCTAACAAACATATCACCGCCCTTATATCCTACCATGCAAGGATATATGTCATAACATATAGTATAGTGAGAAAACTCATCTGAATCGAAGGCCCGAAGAAATACAATAACACTCTCAAGTCCTCACACTGATCGCACCAACGACCTGACTAATCACTAAACAAAGATCAACCTTCAATCAACAATCCAAATCCTTTAAGTTCCACCCAAGGTCAAACTGGTCAAAAGTCAACGGTTGGCAGTCAACAAAATTCATAGGACAACTAAAAACACCTACCATGTCGTGGAAAATTCTTGGCCACGTCGTGGCCAATTAAGGACAAAACATTCGGGATGTTAAGCACCACCACGTAGTGGAAAGCCCTTGGTCACGCTGTGGTTTCTTGAAAAATGCCATATTCTTCACTAAGTGCTTAATCCTTACAGATCTAACCCCATAACTTCAGATCCGGTCCTTTCCAATGACTTAATGGATAAATTTTCCATCTTTATCCATTAGTACTTCATCACAAGGCTAGATCTACAACCATAAGTCTATTAAATCCTTATTTTGACAAAAACAAATTGTGCATGCAGACAATGTGACTCCAAACATAACTCGTTTCTCAATCATTAGAAGCATATTGAACGTTAAAGATCCATAAGAATCTTTAGAGCTCCTCAAACTGCAAGAACATCGATTAAAGGGACCAAAACCACCAAAAATGAGCTCTAGTTTTTATCTGGAAGAATAAATATCAAGGTATGGATTTTGTACCTCAAATAGCTCAAAATTTTGAAGAAGATGTTGTATACAAGCTTGCTCCTTACTTCCTTGCACCAATATGGACTCCCTCTATCCTCAAGCTTCACCATAGTCTACAGAACAAGCCCAAAATCAAGGAAACAAGCTCTCAATCATGTATGGAAGCTAGGGTTTCGTGTTAGAGGGTTGGAGGCTAAAGAGGATGTCCTAATACACGAGTTTAAGCCTTTAAATATGGAAGAAACCGTAAATTTTGATGGGTTTGGGCTGCAGTGTTCACCATGTTTTGGCACCCATCTTCACACGTCGTGGTGACAAATGAAATGAGTTCTTCATTAATAATGCATTAGGTTGTGGCCACCATTCTACCACCTAATAGTGCACCTGGGCCAATGATCCCAAAATCTGTTATAAGCCTAATGCCTCTCAAAGCCCAAATTCTTAACACCAAGACCAAGCATCTTATTCCTCATGGTCCAAACTTGGTCCTTTTAGACTCATGACATTCACCAGGTCAATTTGCACCCGAGCCTCCAAGTAAAGGTTATCTCGAAATAGGATGTGAGATTCTCCATCTGCTGCTAGTCAGTAATAAAAACCTACTTTCCATCCATAACTTTTACTCCTTGTTATTATGTAATAACAACTCTCATTATTTGAGATAACATCCAATTAACAATAGAACATGTGTACAAGGTTTGTTTACATATTAACAGAAATGGATATTGCAAGTTATCCCTTACTTTAAAATATTTCGTCCCCGAAATATCATGTTCGAGTTTCCAGTAGCATTAGTATGTGTGGATATTTATATCTAAACTCATCCTTTGGCTCTTATGTTACATTCAAACCTTTATGATGTTGCCACTACATCTTTACAAGTGTAATCTATTTGTTCTGTAGCTTTTTCACATTGCAGCCCAAAATATTTTTTTATTGTTCCTGATATTATAATTTTTCATCTACCTTAATTTCCATCATTGGAACCCCTAACGTCTTATCGAATAATATTTTTTTAAGTACGATATGTCAAATACATTATGTATACCTTGGAGTTCGTTTAATAGATCCAACCGATAAACAACTTTTCAAACTCATCGCAAAATTTGGAAAGGTCCGATAAACCATGCACTTAGCTTTCTTTTCTTACGAAAACCAATAACAACTTTCCAAGGAAAGACCTTCAACATTCATTACACCTCACTTTTAATTCCAAAAGCCTACGACTTTTGTTAGCATATTACGCCTGATGCAATTGTGTCACTTTTATATGCTCTGATATTTCTTTAATCTTTGCTTCAGCCTTTTCCATATTTTCCGGTCCCACAAAAGGCTTTTCTCCAATCTATGTTCAACATGGTGGGGTTTTACATGGAGTTCCATATAACGCCACATATAATGAAATATGGATGCTAGAATGATTTTTCACACCCCTCTAAAGTGGAAATACGGGGCATGAAAGTACAATGGGTTTCATAGCAAAAGACAAAGACAACACCAACCATTAAATTAAAGAGCATAACAATTTACAATGAATTTGAAAAACTTTTTAAAATAAATTACAATTTATTTGAAAGAAAACACATGCAAATGCTCTTACAAGTGTTGTGTCTCTACGTTCCTCTTATTATGTGATTCCTGAAAAAGCATGTAAAAGGAGCATCAACTATAAAAAAAAGTTGATGAGTACTCATAAGTTTATAACATAAAATAGTTTGAAGTCATGATAATCAAAATATTGATAACAATTTCCCTAAACAAATGTTCATTGCTAAAATAAGTAAATATGTTTTCATGAATAGAAGTTCATTGTTAAACGAGTGATAAAGTTTCCATAAATAGAAGTTTGTTGCTAATATGAGAAACAAAGTTCGTTGCTCAAATGAGTAAACAGGTTCACTGCTACAAAGAGCAAAAAAGTTCGTTGCTACAAAGAGCAAACAAGTTCATTGCTAACACAAGTAAATAAGTTTCCAGTAAAAAAAAGTTCGTTGCTATAATGAGAAACAAAATTTATATGTGCGTAGTGATCAAATCATGAGTTCATAACCCAAGCCTAAGACCGAATGCCCTCTTGAATGCTATGTATATAAACAACATAGGGAGTAAAATGCACACAAGCGAATCGTGAAAGTGAGGAGTTGTCTACCTCCTAATAGCGCTATCCATAATGACCATGGGATCAAATGAGTTAATGAGTTGTGTGAACTGATTCCAGGGACTTAAACATGATAAGGCCTCATGAATTAACAATAGCATATACATACACAACAAAATATAGCAACCATGTTTGATAAAATTCAAATTAAATACAAGGAACAATAAATAGTTTTTGGACATTATTTTCCATCCCAAAACATTTAAGAAATCGAAAATATGGGGAGTCGTGAATACTTACAATGATATATGGAGGTATTTGTGATACCTTGAGCTAACTTCCCTCACATCCTACTACCGATTCCCTATGATAAGGTTACACACTAGTAACTCTCTAGTCAAAAATCTTACATTAATATACTTAATGTCTATAATAAAATGATGTGAATATTACGTCAAAATTAGGTTTTGTATAAGTTGCAAATACTTTTCTGAAAATTCAGATTTCCATATACCAATTGACCTATTAAAATTTGCAAGTGACAAATCTCATTTTGTGTTATTATTTGAAATGCCTTTTAGTACTTTTGGAAGGGCTTTACAAAATAAAAATCCAAAACTAAATCAAATCAGTTCTAAAAATTTCCAAACTATACATTTCAGTTCTAAATATAATTTAACCCTCTTGCAACTTTTCATGATTTTTAAATATGTTTAACCATTTTCCACCATTTAATTCCTTGAAAATATCATAAAATCATGAAAAATAATAAACAGTTAATCAAAATTCCCAATCTTTTTATAAAACTTTTATACAATGTTTATAAACTGGGAAAAGCACTCAAATTGATTTTCAAACAGTTTAACCCGATTTTATGATTTTTGTGTATTTCTTATAGCAAAAATCAAAATAAATAGGAATCAGTTTGTAAAATTCTCCAAGAATTTTGTTCCACTATCATTTAAGATATATAAGTTGGAAAATATATCAAAGCTAGTTTTCAAATAGTTTAACTATTTTTATTTGTTTTATTCATTTAAATAAGCATTTATTCATGAAAAATTCTTAACTTGTTGGTAAAAATTCACTAAATTCTTTAATTATGATTTATACGTAATATAAGATATTCTGATGATGTCTCATAATTTTTGGATAAGTGTAGCTATTTTTCATCAAGTTAATCCCTTATATATTCATTAAATCGAAAAAAAAAAAAATTATCTTGAAAAAATTTGGAAAAATATTCATAGAGTTGTTTTGATGTCTAGACGATGTGAAAATTATGAAATATGGGTTTAGACATTCATAATAGTATTTTTCTATTAATTTCTCTTAAACAAAATTAAATGAGAAATCAATAGAAAACGGCCTTAGAAATTCATAAACCTTCATTGCAAGTCTTTACTCAGTGTATAGGTGATTCCAAAATTTTACCAGAATTTATTAACAATCAAAAGTATTTTATATGAATTATTGATCAATTTTTTTTGCAAAAACTACAATAAATCGAGAGAAAAAGAGTTATTTTCTAAAAGTTTCCAGATCATCTTATTTTGTTGTTTGGATTCTAGGGAAAATCTGATTTTAGCAGAAAAGAAGTTTTAGATATTTATTTATGAATAAATCTTTTAAGAGCATTCTTAACAATGTACACTGATAATCAAGCCTTTAAGCTTGATGTTCATTACATGAATTATGATTTGAAGACCATGAATGAACTTATTTTGTTCAAAATGATGTTTCTAAATGAAAAACCTGAATGCATGTGGTTTTGGATCTTTAAAACTTGTAAAACTCAAGTTGATGGATTTGATTTAGGTTTTGATCATTGGATTTCACTAACTAACAATATGCATGTTGTTTTTGGGTGAAATCCTACTACGTTCATCATCAAATTCAACATGCATGGACATGTATGTGAATAATCTCAAAGAAAAGTGTAGAAGAGGGAGAAGAATGCAAGAAAACATGATATTTTAGAAAGAAAAGTAAAGAATATATAAGGAAATTAATTTTACATTGAATATCAACTTCAAATAATGATGATTTTCGAGTAAAATTAGGGATATTTTCTAGAAAATTCGTGGGTTTTGGAGCTAATTCATAGAGGTAAAGAGTGGGGGTTTTAGAGAGAAGTAAAGACAAATTTTATCTCTCTGAATAGCTCATCTCTCTCATCATCTCTTTGTGGTTATACTCCACCAAAATACAGGGATGCAAATGAACTCATGAATAATTGAATGTAAAAATCTCTCCCAGTGATATTGCTTCTAGGTTTGTCATTTGCAGATAAAATGAAGAGGGTAGTTTTAGAGAGATAATAGTGAGAGGTTGAGTGAATGGGAAGTGAAAATTATTGACTTTGGTAGGAGAACGAGGGATTCTGAAATTTGAAGAGGAGAGTGGATATCTAATTTCCTTTTATCTTTTTTTTAATTCCTTATTTTTTGTAAAATTTCTTTCAATTTATATAAAATGTTTATTTTTTATAAATTTTGTTCGTAACTCTTAGATTTTTAGCTTATAAAAGTAAGGTTAATGTTAGTGAAATAAATTAATTTCCTTGATTATATTTCCACATTTTAAATATTTTAATTTGATATGATAGAGTTTATAAAAATTTTCGTGGGATTTTAATTTAAAACTTCATAAATTTATGTTTCTAGGACTTTTAGGGTTTTAAGGAATTTTGTAAATCCTTAGATATCAAAATTAATTGAATTTTGAGACTTCAAACTATTTTAGTGTTTCATAATTCTTCTTCAAGTTATAAATATTGTTTGTAATTTATTTTTATCGGTTTAATAGGATTCTATGAAGTGGTTCCGAGATTAAAGTGAATTTGATGAATGAAGTAAACTAGTCCTAGTTTAAACTTTGACTTAGGTTTCTATGAGTATTTGACCTAATTTCTACTTCTAGGTCAAGTACATGATGTGTCTACATGATTCATGCAAAGATTTTCAATTCGAGGAATGACAAAACATGGATAGTCATTACAGTTAAGTAGTTGTAGAATTCACATACCAATGTGAAATCTAAGTACATTGTTCTTCGATTCTACTTGTTTCCATGTTTCTAGTCAGTTATAACATAACTCCTAGTTACAAAGTCTAGTATGTTTAGTGCCTATATATGCAACTAAGTTTATTCAAATCTAGAAAGGTCTGAAATTTTGACGGTTGTCACAGTCTCCCTCGATTGAAAGAATTTTATCCTGAAATTCAATTCGTGACGTATTCTATTAGAACTCAGCCGAATACAATTGTATAGTTGGAGAGGTGGTGAGTTGAAGAGCTCTTTGATTATTTAGGGTTTAGTTTCTCAAGGGAAGGGCACAACTTTTTAGCTATAATCAAATTAGTGTTTCCCTAATTCGAGTTCTACAGTCTAGATTGTGGGAAATTTGGTTCATGGAATCATGATACAACTATGGCGACGTAGATGAAAAAGCTTATCTGATTAGATATTATCTAAACAAAGAGAGCATTTTTGCTAAAGCACCAACTGCATTCATTGTTAAATCCACATTGATCCTTAAGTTGCATTCTAAATCAGCACTAAGTGTAACTTTGTTGCCTAATAAAGAAGATATTAGGTACAATTTGCTTGCTTTCGGGTTGGCTACTAAGTCTGGAAAACATATATTCCAGAATAAAAAGCGATAACATGAGTGAAAGAGAAACAACACAGGGTAAGTTCCTAATGATATGTGCTAAGGGTAGGCAATGAATTTTTGGTACATCCCAAGTGTAAAGACTATTTAAGTGTCGTCTACAAAATAAATTACGAAATGACCAAGGATTTGTGAAGCTAGATTTACTACTATTGTTACTCTTGCTACAATAAAACCATATTCGAAGAATGTATATATTTAGAGAGTCATTTTTGCAAATAGAGGTGATGAAATTATCCAAATGTGTAATAATTCCAAGAGAATGAAGATACATGACTGACGATCAAACGAAGTAGTAAAATAATATAAAGATTAGTTAAGGTTAAATGTTTAAGTCGTCATTAAAGGGATTTGTATAGAAATAATGGTATTACATTTTTTAAAAAATTGTCTAATTGTTTAAGTCAGGAAAAATTCAAGATTACTAGGAGTCAGAATATTTATAAAAACAAGTTTGAGAGTTTAGGAACTCACCGAAAACTGCAAAGTAGAATGCTATTTTAAGAAAGGTGTAAACATGTCGATATTTGAAAATAGTGCATTCTTAATTAAGTGATTCTACCAAAAACATTCATTTAAAGAATAGATAATCGTAATATTAAAAACTTTTTATGTTTTTACGAAGAAGAAACATAAGAAAATATATCCTTCACATATACTTTCCGGTCTTAGAAAAAATGATAAGCACAAGGGTATTTGAAGAGATTAAAAAAAAAACTTTAATCAATGAAGATCGATTAGATCTTGAACAAGTATATGAATATAAAACAGTAAGAACGCAATAATAAGAACAAGAAAAGATTGAATCAAACGTGTCGAATGATTAAACAAAATCCTCAAAAGAGCTCGATTAAGAACATCAACTGTAGAGGATTGGAAGATTACAAGAACGATTAAAGAAACCTGTTGTACTCTAGATGAATCGCTATATCGATAATCTCTAAATCGTTTCTATCGTTCTAAATCCTTAACCTAATATGCATGCAAGCATTAACTTATATACAATACATAAAAGGCTCACGGTTGGACAGGCCCAAACCGGAGTGTACATGGCTAAACTATCGAGCCCAAAAGACGCAACATCAAAATAATCTTCAGCCGAACAATCTCCCCCTTTGCGTCAATTTGGAGCGAGACTTTCACTTCTTACTTGGGCCGGCAGCTGAAGCTGGTACCTTCTTCTTCACAGTGTTAAACAAACACTTGGTGATGGAAAGAATAGTTTGTCTAAACCGGATATACCAATTGATCATATCGTTGAAGTACTTGATGTCATCAGCCGGATTCTCTTTACACCGCTTGATAATTGATAAGACGTGCTCCAAGCAAGCTGTGGTGTAAAGGTGTTTGTCAGCTAAAGCGAAGAGACATTTCTGTCCTTCGGCTCTAGTGAACATTACTGAGTTACGCCTCGGATCAATCTTGCCCATTTGCATTTGGTTTAGATCACTGGCTGATCCCACAGGTGCAATCTTTGGTTTCTTCTTGAAAACTGTGGCGACCTCCTGATCCATCAGGGCAACCTCCATGATGTAGCAGGCCAACATCCTTTTGACATGGTCTATGATGGGACCATATTCGGCTTCATCAGTCAAAAGGATATTGTATAGGACAATCCAGTCATGAGGATTTAGATTCGGCAGATCCGCCAGGGAGATAATATGAGCAGTTCTTGCTGATCCACGAATGAGCTTGAACTTAACGTTTGTGAATCTCCCCACGACATAAGGCTTCAGCACCCGAACGTTTACAATCTTCTGGGCACTCCAGGTAAGGTATTGAGGGCGAGCAGCCTCCAGATAGAAGTCAATGAGCTCCCTGTCAAGCTCATTGTTCGGATGCGGGACTTCAAATATGTTAGAGAAGGCGTGGAAGATGAATGCCTTTCGAGTCAGTGGCATATCAAACTGCGAATCGACAGTGTTGTTGCAGTCGAATGATATAACCGGCTCGAGCCATAATATGCTTGGAGTTTCTATGGCCTCTTTAATCATACGTTCCCTGGTCCAGGCAGGGAAGAGCGTCTTTCGGCTCTCAAGGAGATTGTGGGCTTCCTTTTGCTTGCGTTCGGCTTCTTCAGCCTCTCGCGCCACACGACTGGCATCATCGTCAGCATTGCGACTGTTCTTTCGTTTCAACATGTCAGCAATGGTCTCCTTGTCTTCATCTTCATCTTCATCTTCATCTCCCTCAGCTATGTTTTTGCCCTTGTTCTTCACACCCGAACCCGAAGCATGACCAGTTGGAGGTGGTTCGGTTGTGTGAGTAGCTTTGGAGGAAGGAGGTTTTGATCCCTTGGTCTTCTCATCTCCCCCTTGTTTCGGAATGGACACGAAACTCGGTAGGCCTTCGATTTTGCTAAGAAGGTCCATGGCCGGAGAGAGCTTTTCAGCGAGGGTACGCCTCACCGAATGGTTTAGGATGGGGTCGTGTGCTTCCAGGATGTTTGATAATGCTGCGTGGACATCCGAAACACACGTTTTGATCACCTCCCTTTCGGATCGAAGAGCTTCCAATTGTTGTTGGGAGTTGGAAAGTTGCGTGCTCTTGACCTTGAGGGCGGTTGTTTTCTTCGCCAGGACGTCCATCAGAGAATTCTCAGCTGCAAGATCCTCTTGTAGCTTAGCCAGGCGGGCATCGATGGAGGCACGAAGTGCCGAGTTGTCGTCGCTTATATGTTGGCGTAGGGTAGCGAACGAAGTCAACTCCGTTGAGACGAACTTTTCCAATTGCTGAACAATTGGTTCCAAAGTTGTCTTTGTGGCGTCGGCGCTTTCCTGCAAGGACTTTAGCAGGACGGAAGCGTCTGAGAATAGTTTATCGACTTTTTCGGTCGCAGCCTCACAGGCTCTGGTAAAGGCATCGATCGCAGCAGTTGCTAAGGCTACCGAATCATGTTGAGCCTTGGAGAAGGCGTCAACAATTTTCTGAAGGGCAGCTTCAGACAGAGATGACTGCTGGTTGGAAGAGGAGGCGAGAAGTAGATCAACCTTCTCGTTAAGCTCTTTGAGATGCTTCTTCGTCACTGGAGCATCATCCTCCTCATCACTCTGAACTTGAAACGGACTATAGTAGACCGAATCGAAGTTCATGTGATCTCCACCAAGGTATTGGTTTTCGCCATCCGAGGCGTCTTCTGGAGATGGAGGGGGTGGTGAAGTTGGGGGTGTTGTGGGCTTTGTGGGTTCAGGTTGAGTGGGTGTAGGATTAGTTTCGGGTGGTGGTTGAGTATGGGTAGGTTCGTTTGTATGGGTTTCAGTTTGTGGTTCGGTTACGGGTGGGGTTTCGGTAACTGGTGGTGTTTCGGTTGCGGTTGTGAAGATAGGTGGTGGTATAGGGAAAGAGGTTGGGGGAATAGTGGGGTTTATGGTGGGAATGGAAATAGGAATAGTTGGTGGAGGTGAAGGAACTGGGGATTGATGAAGTTCCATCTCTAGGCTTGGGGACCGAGGTGGTGTGTTGCCTTGTTGAGGAGATTCGTCTCCTTGAGAGCCTTCAGAATCCGAACTCCCTCCCTCAGAGTCGCTTGAAGAAGAGGGAATTACAAGCTTTCGCTTCGGTTGTGTCTTCCTCCTCTTCGGCTGTGGGGACTGAGCAACCTTCGGTTGTTTCCTCTTTTTGGGAGAAGGTCCCTTTGGAGCTTTGGACACTTGCTTCCCTTTGTCACCCTTTTTGCCCCTGTTGGTCGGTTTGTCAGCATCATGGATCGATCTGAGCATATCCGGTGTCAGTTCCCTGGGAGCAGTTGGCCTGAACTCCTTGATCGTCCGGATCAGTCTGCTGTCGGAGGGCACATCTGCATACATTGTCTCCGGGATGGAGCCAATGAATGAAAATTTTGATGCATCTGAGACGATGATCTTCTTGGTATGGAACGTACCAACAGAAGACATCGATGCACCATCAGCAGTAGGAACATTGAACTTGTCCATGGCCCATCTTGTAATCAAGATCCAGAACCGGGCCAACGACACCTCCGAGTGTCGGGATGATGAAGAGAGGCTCTGGATGAGCTGTTGCCATAGGACCAACCCATAGTCTAGGTGAATCCCATTGTAGACCCCGTACATTATCGACAGGAAAAGACGACTTGCACCGTCAGACCCTGAGCTTCTTTCCGACAAGCCCTTGAAAATGACTGTAAATAAGCCATTCCACTGTGGCGGCAGGCAAGACTTCTTAAACTTAGCAACAGAGGTGAGAACCTCTGTGTATCCCATGTTATAAAACATGTTATACAGAAAACCAACCGGAATCGTCTCCGGGTTAACTCTCGATGGGTCAGCAGCAAACCCTAGCATAGTGCAGAAACGGGGGCGAGATATGGAAGTCTTGTGTTCTGCAACTTCGAAGAACACCCGGTCGACTGCCTTGTCGTAGTAAGCAGTCGCATAAACCTGCGATAAGGCCACCATTGGCACAGTTTCAATTCTTGAGAGTGCAGGAGCAAGCTGGGAGTACTTCAAGCATTCGATGACCGGCGACATGTAGGAGTCATACGCCAGTGGGTTGAGATCAATGATCAGACATTGCTGAGAAGTAGCATGAACGGAAGAAGATTCAGCCATTGTGGAAGGTTTGGAGAAGATGATGAACAGGAGACAGTTTGGGAGTTTTTGCTCTTTGGAAATTTTGAGGCAGTAAAGAGGTAAAATGTGGTGTAGACGGCTTTTTATAGTGGGTGATAGGAGAGAGAAAAATCATTTCAAATCTCTTATGGAAATACGAAACGGGTTCTTGAGTGACAGATCGGTGACAGTTGGGGCGTGCGATGATCACGTAGGAGAGAGAGTGTCAGTTTCCTAGGATTACGCCGCCCAATAAGCGCCTTTTCAGAGAGAAAATCGTTTCCATTTCCACACGCGCCTTTTGTGCCAGAGTGATGACGCTTGGATTTCGCACACGCGTCCATAAGTGTCAGTAAAAGCGCGGCCGTTTCAAATTCACACGCACCTCCTTTTTTTTTTTTTTTTTTACCGTCGTTTGAATTTTGATCCCATTAACTCCCGCCGAGTCAGCAACCTTTCGTCTTATCCCTTTTAAACGGCATTTTTGAATTAATGACCCACGTGGATAGTTTTTGACCACAACTTCATAATTAACCATCGAGTAATAATCCAGCCTATAAATAATTAGTAACCGAATTTTGGAAAATCAAGGATTTTCGTGCAAAGAGTGTAAAAGAAAAAAGAAATAAAGCAACTCTTTTAAGGATATTCTGTGATGTCAATAATGACACGAAACTGATGATCCCGGGCACGAATCTCTTCCTTCAAGGTCAAGAGAGACCTCAAAGTGTTAGTGTGGAATCCCGTTGAATTACGATCAAACACTTATTAATAAATGTTGAAAGGCTTCTTTTAATTAGGCTAATTAAGGGTGGTTTCGCTTTGATTCATCAATTCTATGCTTGATATAAGAAAGAAAGTGAACAAAGTACTTGTGAGACCGGTGTAGCCTGCAAGTAGGTAGGAATTTATTTTGTTTTGGCTTAGATTAATATAAAATCTCAGAAAAAACTAAAAATTGGATCCCTTGGGAAGAAATGTTATGCTGTGTAACAATTTCATAGGAATCACGCAAAAGAAAATTTGAGATTTTATGAGGGTACATTCGTTAATTCTTTGGTGAAAGCTTGAGCAAATTAATTGTTCACCGTCAATTCTTTGGTGTTGAATTTTGGGTTTCACTCAGCTCGTAGTGGCACGAAACTAAGATCATAAACACAGATGTTGTGTAACCATAAACCTCAGTGGTAATTGCTGAGAGTCTCAAGGGTTACGATTGTGAAACGAATGTAATGGAGAAGTGTAATGGGGATGGTGTAAGAAAACATAGTACCTCTGCTGCGAAAATAAGGACCAAGCAGGAAACTCTTAACTCATGTGAGAAGAGAGTGAGGTAGCTCACGATTAAAATAAATGTGTTAGCCTTATTGGGAAGACAAGGTTTGTGTATACCAGGTCATGAAGGCTATTATTCAAAATCTTATGAGGCTTGGGACGCATACAACAGCATGCTTCTAGGGACACTTAAGTAATTCATCAATGATACCCCCATAATCAAACAAACACACAAGAGAAAGTAAAAAAGAAAAAAAAATATTTTTGGAGTTTTTGAAATTTATAAAAGAAATAAAAAAAATAAAAGAAGTTAAAAAAAATAAGTAGAAAAAAATAAGACTTAAAAAAAACTTTGGGAAAAAATGAAAAACCGAACCCGAACGTTCGGTTGGACTCGGTTCCAGAAAATTTAGAAAAACCGAACCCGAGCGTTCGGTTGGTTTCGGTTCAGGAAAATTTTGAAAAACCGAACCCGAACCTTCGGTTGGTTTCGGTTCAACAAAATTTTGGAAAACCGAACCCGAACCTTCGGTAGGTTTCGGTTTTGGAAAATTTTAAGTAACCAAGTAGTTTTGTCATGCAATATGGAAAAACTTTTTACACAAAGAAAAATAATTTTGTACAAAAAATATACAACAGAGAAAAACTACCTTTGAAGTAATGAGCGAGTCAGATGGTTGAACCGAACCTGAACGTTCGGTTGGTTTCGCTTCTTACATTTGAGGTTGAGAGGTAGTGTGAGGTACTGACTCTGATTCCATCATACCTAGCCCTTGCAATATTTTATTGAATGATGCTTCAGGAAGAGCTTTGGTAAAGACGTCAGCCCGTTGATCAGTGGTTCTTACGAAGTGAACTTCGACATTTCCATCTTCCACATGATCTTTGATGAAGTGATACCTCAGTGCTATGTGTTTGGTTTTGGAGTGTTGCACTGGGTTATGACAGATCCTAATTGCACTTTCAGAGTCACAATATAGTGGGATCTTCTTCATATTGAGTCCATAGTCTCGAAGTTGACTTTGGATCCAAATCACTTGTGATGTGCAGGATGCAGCGGCAATGTATTCCGCTTCGGCAGTAGACAACGACACACACGTTTGTTTCTTGGATTGCCAGCTGACCAACTTCCCGTCAAGGAATTGACAGCCACCAGTTGTGCTTTTACGGTCGAGTCCACATCCTCCAAGGTCAGCATCAGAATAGGCTTGAACGAAGAAGCCTGAGTTGGATGGATACCATAGACCTAAGGAGGTGGTTCGCTTGAGATAGCGTAAGATGTTCTTCACTGCCAGCATGTGAGGTTCGCGTGGGTTAGCCTGAAATCGAGCACAATAACACACAGAAAACATGATATCAGGCCTGCTAGCAGTTAGATACATCAGTGAGCCTATCATTTGACGATAGAGCGTGATATCGACAACCGGTTTGTCTAGAGATGGGGTAAGCTTGGTGCCGAATGCCATTGGGACTTTGACTTTTGAGTCTCCCATCATTCCAAACTTCGCTAGGAGAGTCTTCGTGTAAGCTTCTTGATTGATAAAGATGCCTTCGGGTCCCTGTCTTATATTTAAACCAAGGAAAAAGTTAATAGGACCCATTGAGCTCATTTCAAACTTAGTCTCCATCAACTTTCTGAATTCAGCTGTTAAGCTGGGATTCGTGGAGCCAAAGATGATGTCATCGACATAAATTTGAACTATCATAAGGTGGTTACTTTCCTTTTTGCGAAAGAAGGTTGGGTCAACCGAACCTTGTTTAAATTTGGACATCTTTAAAAATTTTGTAAGCGTTTCATACCAGGCTCTCGGAGCTTGTTTGAGACCGTACACAGCTTTATCCAGAATATAGGAATGATTTGGATACTTTTCGTTGACGAACCCATGAGGTTGCTCCACATACACAGTTTCTTCGAGTTCTCCATTGAGAAATGCACACTTGACGTCCATTTGGAAAACCTCAAAGTTTTTGTGAGCAGCATAGGCCAGAAATATTCTAACAGATTCTAGCCTAGCTACTGGAGCGAACGTCTCTTCGTAATCTATCCCTTCCTCCTGACAGTATCCCTTTACAACCAGACGAGCCTTGTTCCTTATTACATTACCTTCCTTATCCATTTTGTTCCTGAAGACCCACTTGAGACCAACAACCGAAGCATCTAGAGGAGTTGGAATGAGGCGCCAGACTTTGTTCCTTTCAAATTCATTTAGTTCGTCTTGCATTGCTTGAACCCAATCAGAGTGATCGAGGGCAGTGTTAACTGTCTTCGGTTCAACTTTTGATACGAATGAGTTAAACATACAAAACTCAACCTTTGAAAATAAGGATGTCTGTTTTGCCTTCAGTTGTGATCGGGTCAATACCTTTTCAGATACATCACCAACTACTTGAGAGATAGGATGATCTCTGGTCCATTTGGTAAGAGGAGGGTAATTTGGATCAAAGGTTGGATCTAGTTCAGCATTGATCATTTCTTCTGGCTCAGATTGGCTATCGTAATCAATCGTCATATCATCATGCTCCCCCTCAATTGATGAGCTTTGAGAAACATGAGGTTCAGGGGTTTCTTGTGGTGTTGAGCTTTCAGGCGTTGAAGCACCTTCGGTTGGAGAGGTATCTTCGGTTGGAGAAGCACCTTCGGTTGGTGAAGGACCTTCGGTTGAAGTTGTAGAACTTGGATCCCCCTGGACTTGTGAGCTTGGCTCCCCCTCGACATGAGAACTTGGCTCCCCCTCGAGTGAAGCTGTTGGATATTATTCCTTTTATATATCAGCTCAGATACCGATTGTTGGAAATATAAAAATCTGATCACTGCGACAAAAGGCTCGGTTACCGGTCACTGTGTGATAGATATATAAGTTTAAGATATAAGATGTAAATATATATAAAGAATAATAATTGCGGAATAAGTATAAATATGAAAGCTATAAATGACTGAAAGCTATAATAATATAAATGACTATATTTAAATGACGTAAAGCTATAAATAATATAAATGACTGTATTTAAATGACATAAAGCTATAATAAAATATATATAAGTATATAAATATATATCAAGTAGGTTCGTCAATAAATTGACTGAACTGGACTCGTGGAACGACTGGTCGATATTTGTTCTCTTGGAAGGACCGGTCGATATTGGGACTCTTGGAACGACTGGTCGATATTTGTTCAAAGATCAATCTGGTATTTGATAAGTAGTAAAAAGTTCATTTTCATGTAAAATGGATTGTTTACAAAACAGTGCAAAGTACACGAGTCATGTATTTGTATACGGGTATCGGGTGTTTTGAGGAGATTTGATGAGGTTGGAGTGGGTATTTGGAGGGTGTTAAGAGGTGGAATAAGGTTGTAATTTTGGTGGTGTAAGGCAGCAAAGATGGTGAAGTTGAAGGAGCTTTGGGTGGTGATGGATGTAGATTTTCGGAGTAAATCTCTCTGGATAGCCAATTCTCTCTCGCGTCTCTTTGGGGTTTCCCGTGGTCAAAATCGTCCACGAAAATTTCTAGATGTAGGTAATGTCCTGAAGAATTGATGGTGAAAATCTCCCTAGTAGTATTTTGGCTGTGTTGTTCTCGCTTTTTTGTTTTCTAACATGAAGATTCTGAACTCAAAAACAGAAATCTCTCTGGATAGCCAATTCTCTCTCGCGTCTCTTTGGGGTTTCCCGTGGTCAAAATCGTCCACGAAAATTTCTAGATGAAGCTAAGGTTCTAAAGAATTTGTGGTGAAAATCTCCCTAGTCTTTTTGTGCTTGTAACGAGCCCAGTTTTCTTCGTTGTTGACTTGAAGATTCTGATGTCGAAAAACAGCAAGGTGGTGATGGTTGTGGTGATTTGAAAGGGTTTTTGGAGGAGGTTTAAGGAGGGTATTTGGAGGGTGTTTGGAGATTATTTTGAGATTGGAAGGAGGTTAATATAAGGGAGGTGTTTGGTGGTAAATGGTGTGATGAACAAGGATAGTGAAGATGAAGAACCTTGAGTTTCAATGAAGAAGATGAAGATGGTTGATGGTGTTCTTCATTTAGCTTGTTGATGATCTTGGTGTTCTTCACTTCATTGTTGTTTGATCTTGGTGTTCTTCATTTTCTCCAGGGATTTGTCTTTGTTCTTGAGGAGGATGAAGATGGTTGATGTTCTTGGGAGAGTTTGTAGTTTGTAGAAGTGTTACAAAAATTACAAAAAGAACACACACAAACTCATGTATACATATATGCATGAAACAAATATCTTCTAGTGCACTTGAGTATATGGAGAGTTGGCTGCAAGTTGATGTAGAGTAGGAGGCAAAAACGTGGGGGTTCTTTTGCTTCTCATTTCCTTGACTTTGTTGACCATTTCTTGTAGACTATTCAACATATATACATATATAATACATATATACATATATAATACATACATATGTATATAATACACACACACACACACATATATATATATATATATATATATATATATATATATATATATATATATATTGTTGAAATTGTTTAGTCACACATATGTGTTTTCGTCATTCGCGTGTTTTCGTATTTTCCGTTTTATCACGCATTTGTGCAACCTGAAATAACTGATAATATTTGTTAGATTGTATAAAAACAGTTCATCTTATTTCAGTGATGGTCACATACTAGGTTACATAAGAACATTTTTCAACAATTTCCCCCTATGTGATCATTGCTGAAATAAGGACATGTATAATCATATTGACAGTTTAACTTTTGAAGATTCGAGATAAAAGATTTGTCAATAGATAAGATATATAAAAAACCATAGCAATTGATTTGAAAGTTTGTGACTTGGTTTAACATATCTTATGTAAAAGATTTTCAGAAATTTGTTTCCGAATCAAAGTCTCGGGTTCGGTTATCAAAGGGTAGCCATATATGTATCTAAAGAAATTTCTTAAGATTTTATAGCATTATTAATGACGACAAGTGGTTTAACAGGTCGATTCAGATGAACGCTCATAGGTATAGCTCACACTTCACTTGGGTGTTTGGTTGTTCTGGCAGCAGAACAAGTTAATGATCACTAAAAATGAGTGATATCTCTCTCTGACGACTCACACTCATATTGGAGGTGTTCAACTATGCTTTTCCTGAAAGGTCACTTAGTCTCATTATTAGATAATCAATCACATAAGACTGGTTTCGGCATTACTCAGCGGGTTTCTTCATTCATGCCATTAACTTTCTCTCTCTCTCCGTCGGGAAATACATGTAGAGGGGTTTAGCAATTTTCATAGTGCAGTTTGCAACTAAGAATCTTCATTGATGAAGGCTACAGTATCCCGGGAAATCCATTGTTGTTGCAGCTTTTTCTTTGATGGTATCCTTTTTGTTGATCAATATCTTTTTGTTGTAAAAGGATATTTTGTTTTAGCATCGAGAATTTGCTACATTTGAGAAAATTGGGATTTTTGAGAGTATCTATCTTGCGGGATTAAGATATCCCTTTTTGTGAAAAATGGTTAAAAACATATCACGAGATCTTTTGATGTTTGCTTTGAAATAACCATTTGGTTGAACTTTGTTTGAAAATACCAAATGTAGAGTTTTTTTTTTTTTTTTTTTTTTTTTTTTTGTTTGGTATTTCTTCGGTGAATGATTTGGCTTTCTTGTTGATTCTTCTTTATCTTGTTTCATCTTTTCTTGTTGATGGATCACGGGATCTCAAGACATCATTTTTGGTTGGCTTATATCTAGGTAGGGATTAGTGGCATAAAAGACAGTTTGTCTAGTATGTAAGAAATGAATGAATCGTCCCTGGTCATTTTGATATCTAAGCAAAAATGAGACCGTGACAAGGTATAATCGGATATACCTTATAAGCAATAGTGACACACCTAAGCTCACAAGAAATGAATTCCACAATGATTCAGATTGATGAGGCACAAATTCTCACATGGGTTTTTGTTTTCATCTGAACCTCCTAACCTTATGTCCCTTTTTAAAATCATCAATAATGAAATAAAATTGAAGGAAATAAAGTTATGTACATTATGAAAAGTAGGAGATTTGAACCTTCACTCCAATTGAGAATCAATATGACTTAAAATCTTCATCGAGCATAAGCATCTGAAAATTAAGTCAAAAGACGATTAATCACAAGGTTCTATAAAAGCTTATTACGACAAGTCTTTTATTATATTTTTGAAGATTTGTTTTTCTGAATGTTTTTGGAAATATTGGTTATTTCAATGTTTTTGGTTTTTTTTTGAAAAGAAAGTAGTTTTCAAATGTTTTTGAATTTTCTTTTTGAGTGAAAGTAAACACACTTTTGTACAAACAAAAAGTAAAAGTTTAAGGATGGATGTTATCTGGATTTAACATTCCTAGACGGCCTAGGAAGTATTGAAACTTCGTTTCATCGAGAGCCTTAGTGAAGACATCGGCAATTTGATCTTCGGAGTTGATGAAGTGTAGTTCGATATGACCCTTTTGAATGTTGTCTTTGATAAAGTGATATCGAATGTCGATGTGCTTTGTCATGGAATGGTGAACGGGATTGTGAGAAATGGCAATTGCACTGGTTGAGTCACAAAATATGGGAATTTGTGAGATTTTGAAGCCATAGTCACGCAGTTGAGTTTGCATCCATATGACTTGTGAACAACAGCTGGCGGCAGCGACATATTCAGCTTCTGCTGTTGATGTGGATACACAAGTCTGTTTCTTTGAAGTCCAACTTACTAGTCTACCTCCTAGGAATTGACAGCTACCAGATGTACTCTTCCTATCTAGCTTGCATCCTCCGTAGTCTGAGTCGGTGAAAGCGTTCAGCTGAAAATCGGATTTAGCTGGATACCAAAGGCCAAGTTTGGGAGTGCCTTTAAGGTATTTGAAGATGCGTTTCACAGCAACTACATGGGATTCCATAGGATTTGCTTGGTATCTAGCACAAACACATGTAGAAAACATGATGTCAGGTCTGCTGGCAATGAGGTACAAGAGTGATCCGATCATTCCACGATATCTTTTCTGGTCAACGGGTTTGCCATTTAAGTCTGCATCAATTTTGTATCCAAAAGCCATTGGGGTTTTTGCGGTATTGGATTTTTCCATTGAAAAACGAGTGAGTAGGTTTTTGACATAATTCTCTTGGTTGATGAAAATGCCATCAGTTGACTGTTTGATTTGAAGTCCGAGAAAAGTAGTCATCTCCCCAATCATGCTCATTTCAAATTTGCTCTTCATTAGATCTGCAAACTTAACACTTAAAGATTCATCAGTAGAACCGAAAATAATGTCATCAACATATATTTGTACGATTAACAGATGTTTATTAAAGATTTTACGAAAGAGTGTTTGATCAATTGAACCTCTTTTAAAACCTGATTCTTCGAGAAAGGTTGACAACGTGGCATACCAAGCTCGAGGTGCTTGTTTCAAGCCGTAGACAGCTTTCTGCAATTTAAAGCTGTGATCTGGAAATTTGGGATCTTCGAAACCTGGTGGTTGTTGGATGTATACTTCGCGATCTATCTCTCCATGTAGGAATGCACATTTAACATCCATTTGGAATACTTTGAAATTCTTATGTGCAGCATATGCAAGAAAGATGCGAATTGCTTCGATTCGGGCAACTGGAGCATATGTTTCATCATAGTCGATTCCCTCTTGTTGTGAATATCCTTTGACTACAAGACGTGCCTTGTTTCGACAAATTATTCCTTGATCGTCAGTCTTGTTTCTGTATACCCATCTTGAACCTATAACAGTAACATCGGGTGGAGTAGGAACAAGATTCCATACGTCGTTTCTTTCAAATTCTGCTAGCTCTTCTTGCATAGCTTTTACCCAATCTGGATCTTTTATAGCAGAATGTATGGTTTTGGGTTCGGTCGTGGATAAGAAGGCTCCAAATAAACATTCATTTGTGGATGCGCCTCTAGTCTGAATGCCTATGTTGGGATCTCCGATGATTTGGTCTGTTGGATGATTTCTGGTCCACTTTATTAAGCGATTCTCTTCCGCTATAATAATTGGAGTTTCAGTATCCCATTGTTCTTCTCCGGGCGTTTCATCTTGGAATAGGTTTGAAGGTTCCCCCATAAATGATGCATCGGGATTGTTTTGGCTATTTGGGGTTCGGGTGTTTAAAGGAGGATTTGGTGTTTGTTCCAAAGAGGAAGTATGTGTTGGTGGTTCCCCCTCGAATTGATTTGCATCATTTTGGTTTGTTTGTGGAATTACTTCACTGGGTGTTCCTGTAGGGTCAATTAAAGTAGTTAGAAGTTCAGAATTGTAAGCGGTTTTTGGTTGTTCAAAAAGCAAATCAAGATCGATTTCAATGTCTATGTCAGGAGAAGGTGTTTGTTGAATTGGATTTTGAAAAATATTTTCAATCATTTTTGAACCAAAATGTTCACGATCCAATTTCCTAACATAAAATTCATTGAAATGAACATCGGTACTTTCTTCAATTACTCTAGTACGTTTATTCAGTACTCGATAAGCAGCTGAAGAAAAAGAGTAACCAAGGAAAATTCCTTCGTCCGACCTTGATTCAAATTTTGAAAGGTGATCTTTATTATTCTTTACGAAGCATCGACAACCGAAAATATGGAAAAATTTGATGTTTGGTTTTCGGTTGTTAATGACTTCATATGGTGTTTTATGAAGATGTTTATGGATTAAGGAACGATTTTGAGTATAGCAAGCTGTGGCTATTGCTTCTGCCCAGAAGTATTGTGGCAGATCAGCGAAGATAAGCATTGATCTTGCAGCTTCACATAGAGTTCGGTTCCTTCTTTCGACAACACCGTTCTGTTGTGGAGTGTATGGGGCTGAGAAGTTGTGTTCAATTCCTTTGTCTTTGAGAAATGAATCTAGAGTATTGTTTTTGAACTCTAAACCATTATCACTTCGGATTCTTCGAACAGGTCGTTTCAACTTCAGCTCGATTTGTTTGATGAAGTTGATCATCTCTTCAGGTGCTTCTGATTTTAGTCTTAAGAAAAAGACCCAAGTAAAGCGCGAGAAACCATCAACGACAACAAGAATGTACTTCTTCCCTTGAATGGTTTGGGTTTTGGCAGGTCCACAAAGGTCTATGTGCAACAACTCTAGTGGTTCGGACACACTAGATTCTGAGATGCTTTTGTGAGTGGATTTGGAAAGTTTTCCTTTTTCACATGCGGCACAAAGAGTTTCGTTATCAAGCTTCAGAAGTGGTAGCCCTCGAACAAGATCATCGCCGATTAATTTGTTGATGTACCCAAAGTTTAGATGGGAAAGGCGGCGGTGCCATAACCAACTAATATCTGCTGGGGCTTTAGATAGCAGACATATATCGGGTTTACCATAGATAAGATCCATGTCAAGTGGATACATATTTCCGGCACGGTCAGAATCAACTATAACATCTTTTGTTTTGGCGTCCATGATCAAGCTTCGTTGTTTGGTGAAAAGAACTTCAAGATTGTTATCACACAGTTGAGAAACACTGATGAGGTTGTGTTTCAGGTCATCGACGAAGGCAACTTTCTTTATGGTAAAATTACCATTTGTTATGTTTCCATAACCTTTGATTTTTGCTTTCATGTTGTTTCCGAAGGTAACATCTTGATTGGTTTGTATAGGTTTGAAGTCACGTAAGTAGTTCCGGTTTCCTGTCATATGCTTGGAGCAGCCACTATCAATATACCATGTATCATCATTGGGTTCTCCAGCATTAAGTACCTACAATCAGACATAAAGTTTAGGTACCCAAATCTGAATGGGTCCTGGTTTGTCAGTTGTTATTTTGGGTGCTTTGCTTGATGAATTTCTTTTATCATTTGACTTCACATTATTGTAATGGTTTGGTTTATGACAATGGAATGGTTGAGGTTTGATTTGATCTATTAAGTTTACCCAAAATGTGATTTGTTTTTGAAAGCCTGTGGGTTGATAAGATCTGTGATTTGGTGAAAGATATCCTAGATGTGAAGGTTTGTTTGAAAAGTTTTCTTCATATCTGGGATGTGATGGGCAGTTTTGAAAAGCTTTTTGATGATGATGGTGTGAAACTTTCTGATGTGATGGTTTTTGAAAGTTCCTTGAATGATTAAAAGTGATATCTTGAAAGCGGTTTTCAAAAGGTTTTGGAAAAGGTTTTGGTTTTTGTTTGGAAACCTGTTTATGAGGTATGACGTAGGGTTTAACTGGTTTCTTTGATTGGTTTTCAAAAATGTTTGGCATGATAAGTGGGGTTTTGGTGACTTGAATGGATTTTTTGCTTGTTTGTTGTTTCTTGGAGTATTTTTGTCCCAGACTAGTTTTTCCAACAATTGATGAAGTCATTGTAGGAAAAACAGTTGGTATAGAAGTACTACCATCCTCATAAGAGGAATTTTCTCCATTCAAAAAGTTTTTGAGTTTAGTGGTTCCATCGGTATGTTTGATTTGGTGAGTTAAAGAACTTGCAGAGTTTGTTTCAGAATTTACAACTCTTTTGAAAGACTTTTTGGAAACACTGAAAGCAGTATCATCTGGACTACAGTTGATAACTGTTTCGTCATCTGAATCTTCCTCATTAAGAGATGTGAAAAGATCTGGTAGAGTAGATTCAGAGTTTTCACAATTCGTCATGTATTCCTGTTTTGCTTGTTCAATTTCAAAGGATTCTCTTCCAATTCCTGGTCTATAATTCGTATCAATTTTGCCAGTTCCTAAGGTGTTTGCCTTTGTGAAAATATCATCACTTAGTTTTCTAGCAACTTTGATAGAATCCATATTCCACATCAGTCTTTTATTCTCGGTTTTAAGAGAATTGATTTGTTTTAAAGAATCAGTCAGTTTTTCATTTAGAATATTGTATTTATCAGTTGATTCTTGAAAGTCTTGTTTCAACTGAAGGATTTCCATTTCTAAAACATCTTTTGTTTCAGAAGAAATGATTGACTGATCTTTTAGTTCCAAATCCCTTTTCTGAATTAGGGACTGATTTAATTGTTCCAAGACGTGATTATAATCTTCTGATTTTCTTTCAACGTCTCTTTCCAATTTGCTTTTAGTTCTTGTTGATTCTCCAAATTTGAGTTGCAAGGTTTGTAACTCAGATTTGCAAATATCATAATTGACCATTGTGTCATGATATGTTTTGAGATCAGTTTCCAGACTAGTCTCAATTTTGGTTATGTGGGACTCAAAAATTGTTTTGGAAAAACCAAGTTCAGAGATCATAGACCATACCTGTTCTATGACGTTTGGAGCTCTTGAAGGTATTTCAACACCAACTACGAAGCAGAAGTTTGATTGTGCTTGTTCATTATCAGCTTCGTCATCAGATGTTGGCCAGTATTCTACGCTTGGTTCATGGATTGCCATCAATGCTTTTTGCTTTTCTTGGTTTTCTAGTTTCTTCAATTCATCGGCTCTTTGAGCATAGTATGCTGAGTCTTTGATTTTAGTTTTGTTTTTGGCTCGGCATTCTCTGGCATAGTGATTTGTTCCTTTGCAGTTGTGACAAATGATCACTTCTTCATCACTTTCATCCTTTTGACTTTTAATCGGAAGTCTTTCAGGTGCTTGAGTTTGGGTTTGTTGGGAAGGTTGAGAATGGTTTTGTTGGAATCCAAAATTTTGGTTGTTTTGAAAACCATTGTTTTGATTGTTGTAACCTTGATTTTGGAAACCTCTGTTTTGATTTTGAAAACTGTTGTTTGGATTGTGATTATGACCTGAGTTGGGATCGTTTTGAAATCCCTGGTTTTGAAAACCTTGGTTTGAGTTATTTTGGAAAGAAGGTCTTTGAGAATTTTGTCCAAAGTAAGGTCTTGGTTGAAAACCTGAGTTATTTTGTCCAAAAGACGGTCTTGGTTGAAAACTTGAGTTATTTTGTCCAAAAGATGGTCTTGTTTGAAAATTTGGTCTAAAGTTTGATTGACCATGATTTGGGATAAATCTCTGGAGATTTGTGTTTGCAACCAAAGCACACAGTTGTTGATAATCTGCTTCATCATTTGAATCAGACTGGAAGGATTGGTTTTGAAAAGATGTAGTCTGATTAAAATGATTAAAGTTTTGATCATTGTAAGGTGTTTGGTTTTGAGAAGTTGTGGACACAAGAGCAAGTGGTCCTCCAAAAGCTGCAATGGTTGGTGGGTCAATCGAGGATTCATACGATTGAAGTTCTCCATACAAATTGTACAAAGATTCGGTATGAATAGCTGGATTTCCCTGAATAATGAGTTTAACCATTTTCCAGCTTTCGAAAAGATTGTTTAAAAACTTGAGATTTATCTCGTGTTGTGTCTTTTTGATACCCAAATTGTTCATTTTAACCATAATCAAATTGAACCTATCATGAGCATCATGGATAGTTTCTGATGAAAGCATTTTGAAATTATCGAATTCATTCAAAACAGATGTTCTTTTGTTTCCGATAATTCTTTTATTTCCACAAAAACGATTTTTCAAATTTTCCCAAATTTGATTTGCGGTTAACATCATAATGTCATCCATTTGACTTAGAATACTGTGAGGTATTCCAGACACAAGTTCCTTTTTGGCTTGGAGTTCCAACTTTCTTATGATATCGGTTTGAGTGGCTTGATTCGTAGCAAGAGTAGCCATATTTTCTAGAGTAACATATGTTCCTTCTACACACTTCCAGATATCTTCATTTATAGCGTTAAGATGAAGATTCATACGGCCAACCCACGAATTATACTCTTCAGGAATAAGTATGGGTGCCCGTGAACCAGATCCTAAGCTATTTGCAATGGACACAGAGTTCATGTTGGAGTAATTTGCCAAAGACATTTTTTTTTTTTTTTTTTAAAAGGATTTTGAACAAGTGATATTAAAATGAAATTTTTAAAGACAAGCTTATGGAAGGTTTATAAACGCTATAACCAAAAGTTTTTCGACAAAAATTTCAAGGTAAATCACACAAGCTCTGATACCAATTGTTGGATATTATTCCTTTTATATATCAGCTCAGATACCGATTGTTGGAAATATAAAAATCTGATCACTGCGACAAAAGGCTCGGTTACCGGTCACTGTGTGATAGATATATAAGTTTAAGATATAAGATGTAAATATATATAAAGAATAATAATTGCGGAATAAGTATAAATATGAAAGCTATAAATGACTGAAAGCTATAATAATATAAATGACTATATTTAAATGACGTAAAGCTATAAATAATATAAATGACTGTATTTAAATGACATAAAGCTATAATAAAATATATATAAGTATATAAATATATATCAAGTAGGTTCGTCAATAAATTGACTGAACTGGACTCGTGGAACGACTGGTCGATATTTGTTCTCTTGGAAGGACCGGTCGATATTGGGACTCTTGGAACGACTGGTCGATATTTGTTCAAAGATCAATCTGGTATTTGATAAGTAGTAAAAAGTTCATTTTCATGTAAAATGGATTGTTTACAAAACAGTGCAAAGTACACGAGTCATGTATTTGTATACGGGTATCGGGTGTTTTGAGGAGATTTGATGAGGTTGGAGTGGGTATTTGGAGGGTGTTAAGAGGTGGAATAAGGTTGTAATTTTGGTGGTGTAAGGCAGCAAAGATGGTGAAGTTGAAGGAGCTTTGGGTGGTGATGGATGTAGATTTCGGAGTAAATCTCTCTGGATAGCCAATTCTCTCTCGCGTCTCTTTGGGGTTTCCCGTGGTCAAAATCGTCCACGAAAATTTCTAGATGTAGGTAATGTCCTGAAGAATTGATGGTGAAAATCTCCCTAGTAGTATTTTGGCTGTGTTGTTCTCGCTTTTTTGTTTTCTAACATGAAGATTCTGAACTCAAAAACAGAAATCTCTCTGGATAGCCAATTCTCTCTCGCGTCTCTTTGGGGTTTTCCGTGGTCAAAATCGTCCACGAAAATTTCTAGATGAAGCTAAGGTTCTAAAGAATTTGTGGTGAAAATCTCCCTAGTCTTTTTGTGCTTGTAACGAGCCCAGTTTTCTTCGTTGTTGACTTGAAGATTCTGATGTCGAAAAACAGCAAGGTGGTGATGGTTGTGGTGATTTGAAAGGGTTTTTGGAGGAGGTTTAAGGAGGGTATTTGGAGGGTGTTTGGAGATTATTTTGAGATTGGAAGGAGGTTAATATAAGGGAGGTGTTTGGTGGTAAATGGTGTGATGAACAAGGATAGTGAAGATGAAGAACCTTGAGTTTCAATGAAGAAGATGAAGATGGTTGATGGTGTTCTTCATTTAGCTTGTTGATGATCTTGGTGTTCTTCACTTCATTGTTGTTTGATCTTGGTGTTCTTCATTTTCTCCAGGGATTTGTCTTTGTTCTTGAGGAGGATGAAGATGGTTGATGTTCTTGGGAGAGTTTGTAGTTTGTAGAAGTGTTACAAAAATTACAAAAAGAACACACACAAACTCATGTATACATATATGCATGAAACAAATATCTTCTAGTGCACTTGAGTATATGGAGAGTTGGCTGCAAGTTGATGTAGAGTAGGAGGCAAAAACGTGGGGGTTCTTTTGCTTCTCATTTCCTTGACTTTGTTGACCATTTCTTGTAGACTATTCAACATATATACATATATAATACATACATATGTATATAATACACACACACACACACATATATATATATATATATATATATATATATATATATATATATATATATATTGTTGAAATTGTTTAGTCACACATATGTGTTTTCGTCATTCGCGTGTTTTCGTATTTTCCGTTTTATCACGCATTTGTGCAACCTGAAATAACTGATAATATTTGTTAGATTGTATAAAAACAGTTCATCTTATTTCAGTGATGGTCACATACTAGGTTACATAAGAACATTTTTCAACAGAAGCATTGTTGGATGGAGAGTCATCAGTGGGCGATTCTCCTTCATGCATTCTTCTTGCAGCATCTTCGAAAATATGCTTCATATGATCAACTTTGTTGTCAGCTGCACCTGCTTCAGAAAGAGAAGCTTTTTCCGGTTCGTCAAAGAGTTCCAGAAATTTCTCGTATAAATTGGCGATAGAGACTGTGAATTGGCCAGTTTGAGGAAAGATTTCTCCAGCAGTGTCTTCTTTGGCCTGTAGCTTTTTGACATAGCTATCATCAAAGGTCACATAGTATGTCTCTTCAATCCTTCTTGAACGCTTGTTTAGGACCCTGTACGCCTTGGATGTGAGCGAGTAACCCAGAAAAATTCCCTCGTCGGCTTTGACATCAAACTTGTTGCGGTGTTCTTTAGAGTTAAAGATGAAACACCTTGAGCCGAACACATTGAAAAATTTCACATTGGGCTTTCTGTTGTTTAGTATCTCATATGGTGTGAGCGTGAATCGCTTGTTGAGATAGGACCTGTTCTGTGTAAAACAAGCAGCAGAAATAGCGTCAGCCCAAAAATAAAGAGGTAAGGAAGCGAAACTTAGCATAGTTCGGGCAGCTTCACACAAAGATCGGTTTCGTCTTTCGACTATTCCGTTCTGTTGTGGTGTGTAGGGAGCTGAGAAATTATGACTAATTCCCTTTTTTGCAAGAAACTCTTCAAACTCCCTATTCTTGAATTCAAGACCATTGTCGCTTCTGATGTTACGAACAACCTTCTTGAGCTCTACTTCAATTTGCTTGATAAACACTTTCAGCTTTTGAGTCGCTTCAGATTTGAGCTTTAGAAAGAACACCCATGTAAATCGTGAAAAGTCATCAACAATAACAAGAATATACTTGCTACCACCGATGCTTTCGATAGATGAAGGACCACACAAATCGATATGAAGTAATTCGAGTGGTTCAACAACTTTTGTGTTGATTACAGATGGGTGACTTTGACGACTCTGCATCCCCATTTCGCATGCAGCACACAAATGCTCTCTGTCGAACTTGAGCAATGGAAGACCCCTAACATGACCTCCAGTAACAAGACGGTTGATATCTTTGAAGTTGAGATGAGAGAGTCTTCGGTGCCACAACCAGCTTTCGTCGGATTGAGCTTTTGATAACAGGCATATGGCTGGGTTTCCTTTGATGCGTTTCATGTTTAGAGGAAACATTTCACCCTTTCGCTCTGACTTGAGAATCACTTTCTTTGTCTTTTTCTCTATGATTTCAGAACCTTCATCATCGAATGAGACTTTGAGACCTGTTCCTCCAACAAGCTGAGATACACTGATGAGGTTGTGTTGGAGTCCTTCCACATAAGCCACCTTCCTTATAGTAAAGTCCCCATTTGTTATCATTCCGTATCCCTTTATGGTGCCGAAAGAGTTGTTTCCAAACTTGACGTTGCCACCATTTGCAAGAGATCTGTATTCCCTGAGCTCCTCTTTCCTCCCAGTCATGTGACGTGAGCAGCCACTGTCGATGTACCATTCTTCGTCGAACTGATCGTCACTTATAACCTGCAAAAATTAAGCAGATTTAGGAACCCAAAGTTTCTTGGGTCCACGTGAGCTTTTCATGGGAACTGGAACAGTAAGAGAGATATCAACTAGATATGTTCGTTTTATGAGAGTTGTTTCATCTTTCTTTTTAATGGTAAACACTTTTATCTTATTAGGATGGGATGTGTTCGGTTTGGACTCTGGTTTAGATTCATTGATCTTCTGTTTGCCCTTTTGTTCAGCGGATGGATGAGATTTTTGAGAACGAACAGTATTGGCTTTAGAGCAAGAAGGAGATGAATTAGTGGAAGTAGAAGAATTGGAAGAAGTAGAAGAAGTGGGTTTAGATGGAGAGGATTTCTTGGCTGCAGACTCTAGGTGATCCTTTTGCTTTTGATCATTGGAAGGACTTACCTTAGAGTTTTGATCCTTTTTGACTTCAGAACCAAACCTTTGCTTTCGGTTGGAATCGTCTTGTGATCCGAACCTTGGCTTTCGGTTGAAGTCTTTCTCGGAACCGAACGTTTGCTTTCGGTTGGTGTTTTCTTGAGAACCAAACCTTGGCTTTCGGTTATTGTGACTCTCAGGCATTCTAACAGGATTGTTTTCATACTTCAGATTTTTATCTTGGTGTGAGAAGTATGCATTCTGTGATTGCCAGAATTGTTTCCTTTCAGAAAGGTTCTTCCTGTATCTTTGGTTCCTTTCTCTCTTCTTATTCCTCATCTGCTTTGGTTGATGATGAACGTTAGCTTTCGTTTTCGGTTTTTCCTTGGCTGGTTCCTTTTGAAATGAAGGAATTTTACTTTGAGCCGAGGGAGCAGAGGGAGTGTCTGAAGGAGTGTTTGAAGGAGTGTCACTTTGAGATGAGGGAGTAGAGGGAGTGTCTTCTTTTTTCGAACTTTCATCCTCCTGAGGAATGTCTTTCGTACCACTGGTGCTAGGCTCATTGAAGTTATCTGGCTTATTCAAGGGTTCAGGTATGTATCTTCCTTTACTCATCCAGGAGGTTCTTTCAGATAAGCCAACAGTTTCGTTTGCATTATCTATTGGAGCTTCCCAGAAGTACTCATCACAGCCATCAGCATTGTCTTCGTTCACAATAGCTGTGAGTTCAGCTGTTTGATGTTCGGTAACTCCAGTCACCTTGTATACTTGATTCGGAGTGGTCCTGGCCTTTTGATACACAACTGCTTTCTCTACTAATTTCGGGGACTTTTGTTGGGACAATCGAGCGAACTCCACAGAATTTTCAGAAATAAGATTTTTGTGGTTTTCAGGTTCGCTTTTAACAAATTCTGAGCAGTCAACCGTGTCCTCTATAGAAATTTCACTCATGTTATCGTCCTCGTTAAGCTCAGATGAATTTTCAACATCGATTTTGTTTTCTGAGCTTACGTTGGTGTTTAAAGAGTCAAATTTTTGCATGGTTTCGGTTCTCAATTTAAGTCTATCATTTTCATCCAAAAGATTTTTGAGCATGTTCTTGTGGTCCTTGGATTTAATGAAGGACTCAATTTTGTCCAGTCCATACATGTAGGTCGGATTGATATCATCAGACGATATCACACTCTCACAATTGTAGGCTTCGGCATCGATTTCATCCTCCTTAAACTCTAGGAAGGGCAAAATCATGCGATGGATCTTTTGGCCTATTTCACAGTCTAGGTGAAGCTGAGTAATATTAGAATACAGACGTTTAGCAATTAAACAAAAAACATTCCGTTGTTTCAACAATTTTAAATTGTCTCTTTGCAAATAAATGTTTTCGTCTTTAACTTTAACTAATTCCGACTCTTTTAACTCGATCCACATTCTCCGCTCCTCACTCTTCGACGCCACCCTGCTTAATTGATCAGTTAGGTTAGAATTGGTGACTCGAGTTTGAGTTAAGCTACTATCTAGATGAGAAATTCTTGTATTAACGTTTTTTAGTTCTTTCTCATATGAGGATGGTGGTACTTTAGATGAAATTAAAACCGATTGTACCTTCTTTATCAGTTCGTCGAGCTCATTGAACTGCTGACTGAGAGGTTTGGCCGTAAAGCACATGTCTTCCTGCACCTTCGGTCCATCGCTTCCACCATCGGTGTTGTATCCTCTCATTTGAGATACGTCAGTCACCATGAAGCATTTTCCTCCACTACTTTCCTCCTTAGCCACATTAGCCTTTCCATGGGTAGGCTTCCTCACTTCATCGTCTTCTGAGTCAGTAGACCAAACTTCAGTGCTACCGAACTCGTCATCATTAACCGAACCCTGCACAATAAGAGCATTAATAGAAGGGTTAGCGGTAGACTTCTTCTTTCTCAACTCATCCAGTCTTTTCTGCAGCACAGCTTCCTCATCATTTCCATCGTCCTTTTCAGCCATCTTCTTCAGTACACAGTCCTTAGCATAGTGGTTTTTCCCACCACAGTAGAAACAGCTTACTCCGGAATCGCCATCCACCTTCGGTTCCTTTTTGGGCTCCTCAGCCTTCGGTTCATTGTTCACCTTTTCAGAGCTGTAACTCCCCTGCCAGTTTCGGTTTTTGTTGCTGGGGAATCTCTTCTTTATGAACCTCTTAGGATTGGACATCATCATGGCATAATCCTCAGACGTGAGGTCATATTCCTCCAAGTGAGGTCTTCATCCTCCATCACAGCTTTACTTTTGGATAGGAGGGCCAACGAACCAAGACTAGAAACGACATCCTTCTCTTGCACCACAATCTTCTCTTGGGACTTTAGAATACCCACCAGTTTCGCCAAAGAGTATGATTTAAACTGCTCATGGGCTTTGACTGTGGAAACCACTGCTCTCCATTCTGACCTCAGTCCATTCAAAAAAGTAACCTTCTGTTCGATAAGCTTCCTTTCAATATCGTGTTTGATCATCTTGCTGAGAAGATGATTGAAGCGATCAAACGTCTGGGTCACCGTTTCTTTGGCCCCTTGCCTGAATTCTCCAAACTCAGATATAAGCAAAGTTTGGATAGAATGTTCAAGATCCTCGTCTGTAGAATACAGTTCACGAAGTCTATCCCAAACTTCCTTCGCCGTCGTGCATGAGCTGACCAATCTGAATGTGTCGGACTGAAGGGCGAATCTGATCAACCTTAACGCCTCGATATTGCACTGGAATTTATCCTTTTCATCTTGTGCAATGTCCTTCACGTCCTTTAGCAGATCATTGTACTCCTTTTGTGTCTTAATGATTATGGACATAGCAGAATGAGAAAATGGTCCATTGATGATGGCTTCCCATATGAGGTACTCATTATCCTCCGATCCAATCACGTAGTCTTCAAAGTGATGCGCCCATACTTCATAGTCATGGGTGTATAAGATTGGAATCTTTGTCGTCGAACCGATGCGGTTGGAAATATTAATAGGGTTTGATTGCGTCGTGTCCATTATGATCGTAAAAACCTGTTCAAAGATCAGACTTGTAATAAAGCAGATTAGGGCAAAACAATAAATATCAAGATACGTCAATTAATGAGATGACGGCTCAATAAATATCGATAGTTGCGGAAAACCCTAATGGAAATCTTTTTCACAGAAAAGATGTGTATCGATTACACAGCCTCCCGCTCTGATACCAATTGAAGAGATTAAAAAAAAAACTTTAATCAATGAAGATCGATTAGATCTTGAACAAGTATATGAATATAAAACAATAAGAACGCAATAATAAGAACAAGAAAAGATTGAATCAAACGTGTCGAATGATTAAACAAAATCCTCAGAAGAGCTCGATTAAGAACATCAACTTTAGAGAATTGGAAGATTACAAGAACGATTAAAGAAACCTGTTGTACTCTGGATGAATCGCTATATCGATAATCTCTAAATCGTTTCTATCGTTCTAAATCCTTAACCTAATATGCATGCAAGCATTAACTTATATACAATACATAAAAGGCTCACGGTTGGACAGGCCCAAACCGGAGTGTACATGGCTAAACTATCGAGCCCAAAAGACGCAACATCAAAATAATCTTCAGCCCAACAGTATTCATCTGGTGTATTAATTGTAAGGAAAATACAATGAAAATTATATGTTAAATCAAGTTTCCGAATTTAGAAGAAAAGAGCAAATGTAAATAAGGATCACTTGTTTACAGTAGATTTAAAAATAAAAATAGAATGTATATGATAAAAGATGAAATTGAACATATCAAACTTGACCAAGTTAAAATTATGCCTCATGACTATACACATATTAATCGCTCAGGTTGATAAGGGTAGACTTCTAGTCTGTATGTATATGAACATGGTACCAAGAGAAGTAAAATAGAAAAAATAATTTTAGACCATGCATTGTGTTATTATTATGAGTTTGCGAGATCTCAAATCAGAAGGAGAGCAAGAAATCAAGTTCGGGGGAAAGAAAAGGTAGGTAGCGGCAATGATTGCTATTAATAAAATTTTAAGAGCAATATATAGGTAGATCTAAACCAGGTCGAAATATATTTCAAACTTCATTCACCCTTTGATGTATGTTGATGGTTACATATACATGAAGAAGTTTTAAAGTGTTTGCTAAGGTTTGCTAAAAATTCATGAGTTATATATTAAGTTAAACTTCTTTTGTGAAAAAGAAGAAGCACTACAACTAGTAATTGAAAATATGACAGTTTTGACCTTTTAGACTAGACTCCAACAATGGTTAAAACGGATAAAGTAAACCTCAGTACATTTAAAGGAATAACTACATTTTGTTAAAAGTGCATCACTGGAAATTTAGAAGTGAACACTAAGTTTTGAAATGTTGTAAATTTAAGAAACTTTATAGATTATAAAACTAATTTGAAATGAAATAAACAAATGAGGTATGTTTTGAAATGTTGGTATAGGTGATGTCTTGTAAACACGTTTGGAGTAGAAAGTCGTAAAAATATCATGTTGGGTTTCATGAAAACACATTTAAGTAAAGTATAATGCCTAAATGAGAAAGTCATCAAAAGAGTCAAAACAAAAGTGTTTTGAAGATCCGATGAAGCTTTTACACATAATATGAACTTCAATGTCATATGTTTAGGTTTTATCATGGGGTTTAAACACTTTTATAAAATAAAGTGTTTTTAAGTTTTCGAAATGTAACAAAATTGAGACAATGTTTGAAATGATTTATATGCCTTCGAAAGCACAAATAGCTATTGAAATATATTTGAACCGAAATTGGAATGGCACGGTTAAGATCAACATTAGTTAAATTAAGTTTTGAAGAAAAGTGCTAAGTTAAGGCAATTTAGCAAAAGTCAAATCGGTTGTTCTTAGCAAGAAATATGGCTTACATGGTTTGGAAAGATCTAGTAAACTATCTGAAGTGGTTATAAAGTATTATACATATTGTAAATAAAATTGGTGAAGTGAAATAGGTTTGGTGAAAGATTATTAAGCAAGGACAAAGTGGGTTAGTGTAACTAGTCATACGTAATACTAATGCTAGTACCGAGGCTTTTTCCCTAAAATAATGGACGTGAAAAATTGTTTGTAAAATGTTTATGGTGTCAATGCAGTTTTGCAGCCTTTTATAGGGGTCAAAGTTTAAGTTATAGGTTTGGCGTCTAGCTCACAGCATAAGAGGATGTAATCCTTTATAGTGATAGGAATGTCATTAATGTCGAGAAGGCTTAAACGAATGTATGAAAATAATAAGGTTCGAAGGAGGATTCGAAATTTGTAGGAAGAATTCGTACAATGAAGTAGTGCGATGTTTGACCGGGCATGAAAATTTAAGGTTGGATGTTGGGTGTGAAACATGTTACTAATTTGGAAATTATAAGATGATGGTATACTTGTGATTATCACAAGTGCATCTGGGAGCCTCCAACTAAGCCTTGTATGTTTTTGTCATAAGGGGAATGGATTGTGCTTGAATTAGGATATTTGAAGTAAAGATGGAAGGGTAAGAAATACCTAATGAAAAGGTTTTGGGTCAAAGAGATATCCTATGTTAAGTTTTAAGCTCAAGGTGGAAACAACGTAGAGCTAAAATCGTAGCGTAGAAGAGAATCCTCACGTATCAGTAACTATAGGTTAAACATCTGTGTCTCCTTGTGAGTCGGATTGGGAATGCTCTCCAATGACTACTCGTGGAGACTCACCTAATTTCTAATATGATTCTCCAATTCTCATCTTTGTCGGTATCGAAACGCTTTTCCTATTTGTAACTCTAATACAAAGATGATGAAGAGGTACTGAGGTATAATTTTATTGATTTCGACATAAGATTATTACTAGTGTCTTTCTAGCTACTAACCTTATGTCTAAAGTCAATAGCTACCGAGGAATACTCATTCTCAGTACTAAGTGGATTGCACCTAGAGTGGCTAGTGATATAACCTACCTGGTTTGCCTAACACTTGATAAGTATAATAATATTTATAAATAAAGAGATTGTGATAAAAGTGCACTTATTTCTAAGTGTACCTATATGAATGTCGATAATATGCAATGCCCATACGCACACCGAAAAATTTTGTTTTTCAAAAGTTTAAGTTAAAAGTCATTTAGAACATAATTCTACTATAACCGTTTCCAGCCTTGCATTCAATTTCCTTAATTAAGCATAGTTGGCCACACTATACTTAATTAAAGTCTAGTAATGCATACTTAAATTAGTTATACCAGTATTATGTTCAGTATTTTAAAACATTTTGAAATTTTTTGTCTATATTTGTGGTTCTCCAATGGAAGACCGGTATTCTCTATAACCTTCGGCTCTGATATCATTTTTGTCACACCCCGCTAAAGCGGAAATACGGGCATGGCAGTACAAAGGATTTCATAGCAAAAGATAAAGACAACACCAACCTTAGTATTAAAAGGCATTACAATTTATAATGAGTTTGTACAACTTTTTAAAATAAATTACAATGTATTTGAAAGATAACTCATGTACATGCTCCTACAAGTGTTGTGTCTCTACGTGCCTCTTACTAGGTGATTCCTAAAAAAGCATGTACAATGAGCGTCAACTATAAAAATAGTTTGTGAGTACTCACAGGTTCATAACATAATATAGTTTGAAGTCATGATAATCAAAATATTGATAACAGTTTCCCTATACAAATGTTCATTGCAAAAATAAGTAAATAAGTTTTCATGAATAGAAGTTCATTGCTAAAACGAGTAATAAAGTTTCCATAAATAGAATTTTGTTGCTAATATGAGAAACAAAGTTCGTTGCTCAAATGAGTAAATAGGTTCACTGCTACAAAGAGCAAACAAGGTCGTTGCTACAAAGAGAAAACAAGTTCATTGCTAAGACAAGTAAATAAGTTTCTAGTAATAAAATTGCTATAATGAGAAACAAAATTTATATGTGCATAGTGATCAAATCATGAGTTCATAACACAAGCCTAAGACCGAATGCCCTCTTGAATGATATGTCTACCACTAACATATGGAGAAATAATGGTAAAATGCACTCAAGTTAATCGTGCAAGTGAGGAGTTGTGTACCTCCTAATAGCGCTATCCATAATGACCATGAGCTCAAATGAGTTAATGAGTTGTGTGAACTGATTCCAGGGACTTAAACATGACAAGGCCTTATGAATTAACAATAGCATATACATACACAACAAAATATAGCAACTAAGTTTGATACAAGTTAAATTAAATACAATGAACAATAAACAATTTTTGGACATGCTTTTCCACCCTAAAACATTTAAAAACCAAAAATAGGGGAAATCGTGAATACTCACAATGATACGTGAAGGTATTTGTGATGCTTTGAGCTAACTTTCCTCACAGCCGACTACCGATTCCCTATGATAAGGTTATACACTTTTAACTCTCAAGTCAAAAATCTAACACTAGTATACCTAGGTGTTGTTTGTTTTTTCTGAAGCAGAATGTATGCAGTCTGCGGACCACATCTGTAGACCTATGCAGCAGAAGAAGTGGACCAAACGTCTGCAATCGGAAAAAAGAAGATTGTTTGTTTTTTTAACATCTGCAGGCTACTAAAATAAACTAAAATCTAAATAAACTGATTTTTTTAAACTACAAAGTGATTTTTTAATATATTTATGACTTTGTTATAAATAATTAACAAATCTAAATCAACTTTTATGTATTATTGTATAAAAAGAGAAAATAAAAATGGTACAAATTAACGTATATAATTGATAAAAATCAACAATTTTGGTCGCAAAATTATGCCTAAACACTTTAATTATGAATTAAAGAATTTGATATATAAATGAATGGAAATAAACTTCGATCTTTTCAATTAAATCAATTAAAAATATGCCATAAATATTTTTACTAAGAAATTGACGTTGCTTTATTAAATAATGTTTTATAAAATTTGACACAAAAAATATAAGAATATATATTTTTTGTCATATTTATATAAACAACTTCAACAACAATTATTGTAATAAACTTTTATTTATAAATTGGTCAAAAATATCATGTTTGTGTCGTCGAACTTTTTTTAAGTATTGCATCTTTTTTTTTTTCAAATTGTTTATCACTAATAAAGTTGGAGTACATATAAATTCTAAAAAACTAAAAAACTAATAAGTATATGTGTTTTTTTAGGCTAGACGATGTCTAAACATGTTAGAAGACTCTGGTCCACGTCTGCGCCAAGAAAAGGGTGCGTAAACATTTTTAGGTCTACAATCTTCAAAAAAACAAACAGTCTGCAAAGGCTAATGTCTGCGCGTGGTCTGCGCCCCGCAGACAGAAGAGGCCAGGAAGATCTGCGGACAAAAAACAAACACCACCTTAATTTCTACAATAGAATTATGCCAATATTATGTCAAAATTAGCTTTTGTATAAGTTGTAAATACTTTTATGAAAATTCATATTTCCATATACCAATTGACTTATTAACATTTGCAAGTGAGAAATCTCATTTTGTGTTATTGTTTGAAATGCATTTTACCACTTTTGGAAGGGATTTACAAACTTAAAATCCAAAACTGCATCAAATCAGTTCTAAAAATTTCCAAACTTTACATTTAAGTTCTAACTACAATTTAGAACCCTCGTGTAATTTTTCATGATTTTTAAATATTTTAATCCATTTTCCACCATTTATTTTCTTGAAAACATCATAAAATCGTGAAAAATAATAAAATAGTTAATAAAAATTCCTAATCTTTTGGTAAAACTGTTATAAGATGTATATAAATTAAGAAAAATACTCAAATTGATTTTCAAACAGTTGAACGTGGTTTTTATGATTTTTGTGTATTTATTATATCAAAAATCAAAATAAATAGGAATCAATATATAAAATTCTTTAAACATTTTGTGTCACTGTTATTTAACATATATAAGCTAGAAACAATATCAAATTTGGTTTTCAAACATTTTAACTCTTTTGCTTTGTTATGTTCACTTAAAAAAGCATTAATTCGTGAAAAATTATTAAACGGTAGGTAAAATTCAATAGGTTTTTTTTATTATTTATACGAATTAAAAGATATTTTGATGAAGTTTCATAATTTTTTGATAAATGTAGCTATTTTTCATCAATTTAATCCCTTAAACATTCATTAAATCAGGAAAAATAAGAAATTGTGTTGGAAAATCAGGAAATTTTTTCAAGGAGTCTTTATGATGTCTAGAAGGGGCGAAAATTATGAAATATGGCTTTAGACATTCATAACTGTATTTTGCTATTTATTTCTCTTTAACAAAAATAAATTAGAAATCAACTGAAAACGACATTAGAAATGCGTACAACTTCAATAAGTCGAGAAAAACGAGTTATTTTCTGAAAATTTCTAGATCATGTTATTTTGTTGTTTGGATTCTAGGAAAAATCAAATTTTAGCATAAAAGAAGTTTTAGATATTTATTTATGAATAAATCCTTTATAAACATTCTTTATAAGGTACTTTCATAATCAAGCCTTTAAGCTTGATGTTCATTACATGAATTATGATTTGAATACCATTAATGAACTTATTTGGTTCAAAATGATGTTTCTTAATGAAAAATTTTAATGCATGTGGTTTTGGATCTTTAAAACTTGTAAAACTCAAGTAGATGGTTTTGATTGAGGTTTTGATCATTGGATTTCACTTACTAACAACATGCATGTTGTTTTTGGGTGAAATTCTACCACCTTCATCATCAAATTCGATATACAAGAACATGCATGAGAATATTCTCAAAGAAAAGTGCAGAAGAGGGAGAAAAATGCATGAAAACATGAAATTTTAGAAAGAAAAGTAAAGAAAATATAAGGAAATTAATTTTACCTTGAATATCAACTTCTGATGATGGAGATTTTTTTTAGTAAAATGGGGGATATTTTCTAAAAATTCTGTGGGTTTTGGAGCTAATTCATAGAGGTAAAGGGTGGAGGTTTTAAAGAGAAGAAAAGAGAGATTATATCTCTCTAGATAGCTCATGTCTCTTGTCATATCTTTGGGGTTTAGTCCACCAAAATTGTCCACCAAAATATAAACATGCTTACGAACTAATGAATAATGGAATGTAAAAATCTCTCCCAGTAATATTGCTTATAGGTTCGTCATTTCTAGATAAAATGAAGAGGGAAGTTTTAGAGAGAGAGAAAAGTGTGAGGTTGAGTGAATGGGAAGTGAAAATGATTGACTTTGGGAGGAAAAATGAGGGGAGAGAGAGGGATTCAAAAATCGGAAGAGGAGAGAGGATATTTGATTTTCTTTTCTCTTTTTTTTTTTCTAATTCCTTATATTTTGTAAAATTTCTTTCAATTTATATAAAATGTTTATTTTATATAAAATTAAGGTTAATGTTAATGAAATAAATCAATTTCCTTGATTATACTTCCACATTTTAATATTTCAATTTGATATTATAAAGTTTATAAAAATTTTATTGGGATTTTAGTGTAAAACTTCATAAATTTAAGTTTCTAGGACTTTTAGGGTTTTAAAGAATTTTGTAAATCCTTAGATATCAAAATTAATTGAATTCTGAGACTTCAAACTATTTTAGTGTTTCATAACTCTTCTTAAAGTTAGAAATAATGTTTCTAATTTATTTTTATCGGTTTATTAGCATTCTATGTATTGGTTTCGAGATTCAAGTGAATTTGATGAATGAAGTAAACTAGTCCTAGTTTCAACTTTAACTTAAGTTTCTATGAGACTTTGACCTAATTTATACTTTTAGGTCAAGTACATGATGTGTCTCATGATTCATGCAAAGATGTTCAATTCGAGAAATGACGCGAATATGGATACTCATTACAGTTAAGTAGTTGTAGAACTCACATGCCAATGTAAAATCTAAATACACTATTCTTCGATTCTAGTTGTTTCCATGTTTCCAATAGGTTATAAAATAGATCCTAGTTAAAAAGTCTAGTATGTGTCGTGCCTATATATGCAACCAAGTTTATTCATATCTAGAATTGTCTCAAATTTTGTCGATTGTCACATGATTGCTGTTATTATAAGAAAATTCTACCAAATGTAGGTGATCATCCTAGTTACCTCCAAAATCAATAACACATACACGTGTAATATCCTACAATGCTTGAATTGTTCTTTCACTTAGCCTGTCTGTCTGAGGGTAATATGTCATACTAATTAACACCTTGGAATCCATATGTTCTTGAAAACTTTTCCAAAATCGAGATGTATACCGACTAAGTCTATCCGAGACAATGGAAATCGGTACACCATGATACTTCACGACTTCCATAATATACACATCTGTTAGTTGATCCACTAAAAATATTTCTTTTATCGAAATGAACAGAATACACTTATCCAACCGAGAGACCACTACCCAAATGAAATCGAAACCATGCATAGTTCGTGGTAGTTTTGTAACAAAATCCTTGGTTATCTTATCCCATTTCTTCACATGGAATGTTAGTCACTACAATTCCCCATAAGTTATATAAGGTGTGATTTCACTTGCAAATGCATATATTATGTGGTAGTTTTGTAACAAAATCCATGGTTATCTCATCCGATTTCTTTACAAGGAGTGGTCGTGATTGCAATTACTCATCAGGCTTATAGGTATTAACCAAGATCTCTTTTCATCCCTGGCCACAAGTACAAAGATTTCAGGTTTTGGTACATCTTTACTTCATATAACATATAGGATGCATACCATAAGGCAATAAGACCTCTTAATGATTAGGCAATTCTAACATGTATTTCTAACAGTTCACATAACAATAAATATAATCAAATATGGAGATTTTTGGAATCATTTTCCATTTTGAGCTCCAAATGATTAAAAGCATCACATATTTCCACCTTTTCATAAAAAAAATAAAAACGCTTTCTAAAATTTCTAGGATCCAGTTTGAGTTTGAATTCACATGAATGTTCATCCAAATACCTCAAACCAAGGCTCTGATACAAACTTATAATGTCCTAAATTTCAAACCAATTATTTTTTCTCTTATAAAATAATTATAACATCCAAAACATTTTCATAAAAGATCAAGGTAGTTAGTTGTTTAAAAGATCATCAGATCATATTTCAAAATATATCAAGTCATCATAGAACAAGGTAAGTCTATAACAAAATAAATAACGATGTGTGTGCAATACAATCAAGTTGGGGCCTTCCCATCATCACAGGAACTACCTAAAACACATTTAATCGACAACTCTAAGCATAATGCATTGTGAGTTCCCCAAAGTACAACATACTACAATACACATAAAATGCATACAAATAAAGGCTATCGACTCTAGTGTCGATCCAACTAAACAATGATGATCAATAGCTCCTATGGTGTCTAGTCATCAATGGCGACCAATGTCTCACATGCATTCTAGATATCAACGTTAGCTATTCTAGGATCTCGGCTCCAATATCGATCCACCATCATACCCTCAATATACATATGAAAATATCATATAATCAAACAATGTACATGAAAAATACTATACTAGCCAAATTGAATAATCAACATATTACAATGCATCCACAACCTATCATGCAAAGGCTATATATTATAGCATATAATATAGTGAGATAAGTCACCTAAACTGAACTTTGAGGAATAACATCTATATAAGCATACACGCAAGAATTAGTCTCACGAATCACCTAGATAACAATTAAAGGTCAAAGCTCAGTCTACAGTGTAAATCTATCAAAGTTTAACCAAAAGTCAATGTGGCAAAAAGTCAATAGTCAATTGGTTAAAGTCAACGGTCAAAGGAAATAATCAGAGTGGTCAAAACTTCAACAGGCAAGCATGCTGTGACCAAGACTAGGTGCTTCATACCCCACAACATGACAAAATAGTTGTGCAATCTCAAGAAGCACGTTGTGACACCAAAAAGGTTCCTTATGCTCTATAGCTTAGCAACCACCTTCTATTAAGATCTTATTCACCCAATTCAAAAGAAAAAAACTTAAAATTTGGATCTTCTAGCTATCTTACTTGATAATGCTTCTATCTTATACATTTCTATAGCTTAATTCTTCTTAATGCTAAATCTAACAATATAAGGATCAAAACTCGTGCATGATACAAATAGGAATGCATCCAACCACATTTTTCCATCAACCAACTCTAGAAGTCATAATAATCACTCTTAAGGTTTTGGAGGTCCCCGAACTCAAAGAATACTGAAAGATGGGACCAAAATCTACAAAAATGATATAAAAACTAGATCTAATAAGATAGATAACAAGATTGGAACTTTATACACACAAAGGTCTAGAAATGTGATGAGAATATAGGATCTAGGTTACAAAAAAGGTTCCTTGTACCAAGAGTGACCTCCTTATCCTTCAACATTTATAAAAACAAGGTAGAAAACTTAAAAATTTGCAATAGTGACTAGGGTTTTGGGTGAGGATACATTTCTGGGAATAGAGGATGCCAATTGAAGCAAATCCTAGAAGTAAGTGCCTTTAAACAGGGCCTAATGGCCACAAAATAGGGTTTTCTAATCAACTAGGGCACACCACTATTTTACTTAAGTACACCATGCTTTCCACGTGTGAAGCGCAATGCGGACACCAAATGACATGTTGCGCCTAGTCCAAAATTGAACAACTTTAATAAAAATAAATGCATACCAGGAATGATGTGGTACACATCTCAATCTCTTCATTGATTACTTCATCCTCAAAAACCTGTGCATAATGTTCCAGTGATAGGTCTTCTAAATTTCATGCCACGATATGTTCTAGATATTCCACAAAAAATCTCTTCAAATACATAAATGTTGTCAAAGGATTTCAAAAACATCGAAGTAGATTAGAAATAAAAGTAGTCTGATCTGAGTTGTTTCTTTCTTTTTGTGAGTTTGAAGTAAATAAACATTTGAGACTACTAACTGTTGGAACACCACCATATAGACTAGTGTTGGTCTGGACAATTTTTTTCTTGAGAATCATTGACTTTGACATTTAGGTTAGGATGTCCTTTAATGGTATATAATGGGTCATTTATGATTATCTTAGTTGGCAAAAAATATGAAAAACAGTCTTATCTCAAAGGGCCATTTGGGAGCCAAACCCCTGTTATAAGTGTTTTCAAATACATCCAAGTCTTTGAAAATTTGAATTTGAATAATATATAGTACAAGTAAAGAGTTCAACGATACATTATCATTCTAGTCACTATTTCTTGTTTAACTCACATAAGGTTTATTTTTCGAAAATATTCCTAGAGTTTATCTCTAGGACTATATTCCACTTTAACTTGTCTATCTTTAACTTCTTATCCTCGAAAATTCTCCTCAGTAAGAACATCTCATGAGCACATAACTCCTTTTCTCTGATCGTTGTTGTATAGGCACTTAATGCATTTGTTATAGTTATTTATGTTTCCTTAAAAAGGTTTGATAGTTATCCATAAAAAGATTGTTAAATTTAAGCATATTCATTACATGTTTAATGAGTGACAAGTTTCTCGACATGTTCAACATGAAGCAATAGTTCTTCTTCTCAAACTCATCCTTCTTCCCCTCAACATATAGCATGCTCTTTTCCATTAAACACAATTCATTCACCATCACTCTTTGTTTCATCTCTATTGGATGACACCTAGACATCTTTTTTGGTTTTAATGACAAAACCCTTCTCACTCTCTTCAAGCTAATTCATTCCCGCAATGTAATATGCCTTGTGAACATGTTTCCTCTCCTTGCAATCATGAGCATAGAATTGATTCCTTGACAGTTGTGATAAATTACCTCTTCATCAACAGCCTTTTGATCTGTAGGAGCAACCAACCTTAAGATAGAATGTTGACTTTAGAAGTGATGCGACATTAGTATTAGATGATGATCCTCCAGTCTACTGATCGAATGGTTTCTATTAAGGAGTTTGAAATTGCTTTTGATATGACTGCATGCTTGAATTCCTTTTGAAGTTGTAGGTAGATGTGTGTTTGAATGTTTGTGATAGCATTTCCAACTCTTGTTTAAATTGTCTGCCATTGTTATTAAATGAATATTCTTCTTGGCCCACTATAGTTTGTAGATATCCCTCTCTTTCTGGTTGTCTTGAGACACGAGCCACAGATCCACCAATTTTGCAACATTTTTTAGTATAGCAGGCTTTCAACTCACCATATAGATCATAAAGAGTGAACCTCTTCAGGTTTCAAGCAATTTAACTTAAGTGCTGTTTGTTTTTTTTTAAAAAAACCTCTTCAAACCACTTACTGCTATGCGGCGCAGCACACACACACTTTCCCTTTCGAAGCAGTTTGTTTTTTGGAAGACTTCAGACTATAAAATCTCTGTGCGTGTGCTGCGTGGTGCAGCACTTGACTTGCCTCTTCAAACCTCTTCAACTTTCATTTTTTCCACGTGTTTTTTTAGAATTTTGGTATAACTTTTTTTTTTGTAAACTTTGATTTTCTTAAATTTTTATTTATGGATTTGACACAATTTCTTTTTATAGTTTCCACAAATTTTTTTAACTTGTTTTTTTTTTTTTTTAAAAACATCGATTTTTTTTTAAATTTTTTTACCGTTTCTATGAATAATATTTTCAGTTTCAATTGCATCTTTTTTAACGTATTAATGTTTTACGAACTTTGTAGACATCGTTCGCAATATTTTCTTAATTTTTTTTTAGTATTCTTTTTTTTATGTTTTTAAAAATTAGTTTTTCTTTCTAGAATAAAACTAATAGCTTCTTTTATATTTTTTATGTTTTTTTGAAATTTTATATTTTTGTTTTTTACATGTTCTTTTTAGTATTCTTTCAATGTTTTAAGACTAGAATTATTAAATTTTGGTGTTGAGAATTATTTTCAGTTTATAAAGTTAGTTTATTTAAATTTGAGTTTATTGCAGCAGTCTGCAGATGTTAAAAAACAAACATACTTCTTATTATAGGCTGTAGCCGTTTGTTCCATCTCTTTTGCTACAAAGGATTGCAGAGATGGTTCGCAGACTTCATTAATTTTCGTTTCGAAAAAACAAATAGCACCTTAGTATTCAATGAAATGAGTGATATATATCTTATAGATGAGGTTTGATGTTCATAATTCGATGAACTTCTGTTTGAGCATTTTTGAAATTCGGTAACAAGCATCTGTAACACCAAGTACACATATAATATCCATGAACCTTCTTAAGAGTGTTTTTTAAAGAAAATAGTGTTAATATGACGAAAAATAATAAAAATAAATTAGGATTTAACCTTTTTAAAATGGTGGAGTACATATAGCATTATTTGGGGGACTTAGATGGCTATTGTGCTTTAAAAATAGACCAACTTTCCCTTGACACGCTCCTTCATGTGTTGGTCAAACCATAGTCAACTATACTATTGCTCCATGAAAATTTGAGCCCCCGTCTACGCAAAATGATGATAACATCAAGTTCTCCATATATTAGAATTTTTTTGGAGCATTTACCCATGATCTTTCTAAACTTTAAATCGCCATAACCCTTTTATATGAACTCTGATTTTTATGAGTTTGGATTTACTAGAAAGCTTGTTTGAAGCACTAAAACTTTCATTTTGAAACTTTTTTTTGAATATTTATATACTTCTAATTAAAGCCATGAACATGGAGGCTCATGAACTTTTATCATTATATGCATTCCATTTTCAACTAACTGTAACTCACTCATTACATGTCCATGTGACTTGATTCTTATACCTATGTACTCTTTAACATGATTATTACAAGTATCATTCAGAAGGTTACTCCTAATGAGTTCCACATTTCTACTTATTAAGATTTAAACATGATACCACAAAATTTTCAATTTTTCAATCTGTTATGTACCTTTTTTCCTTCCTACTTTACAAGCTCATATATTGCTTATTATTTCATTAAATGGATTGATTTATTTCGAATTATCCATGCCTACATATTCTGTCACCCTTTAGACATTACTCATCCTCTTGGACCTATAATTTATTAGCTCAACAAGCTCTAAAGTTGCCACTTTCACCATTTTATGTGAAATTTCATATTTTGCATTTCTATCAATATCAACCTTATATATACATTCATTGAAAAAAATGATCATATATATTCAAAATAACTCGTAACAGGTTCATAACAACTAAAATTTCTAATTCTTTTAATTCAATGACCAAAATAACCTTTATAATTTTATCATAAACTTCTAACATCCCAAATTCATAATATCTAGGATGTTACATAATCAAATCTCCATTCGAGATCTATTAAAGAAGTATTACATGAGTAACTCAAAACCAGGCAGGACACCCATGTCCCTTACAACGAAGTTGAGTCTTGATGAAACTTGTAAGTGTGTCAATCACTCAATATTTAGAAGAATGATTGACTCCCTATTATATCTTTTAGTCAGTATCCCTCATACATATTTTTCACCAACTTGTGAAGATAATCTTTAGGTATCTTAAAGAAATACCCAATCTTGGACTCTGGTATCCCAGAGACTCATTATGTAGGCTATACCTTAGATATGAAACTCATTAACTAGTAAATCAAGAAAGATACCCAATTGCATGTTCCATAGCTAAAGCTTAGTATGTACCAGTTGATCGTCTATTTTATGAAAGTGTTAAATGATATTAAATATGTTGAATTGATGTATGATTTTGAAGAATGGCACTACTTGGATAGAACATTAAACATTATGTGTAGTTAAATATATAGTTTAAAGTGGGTGGAACCTGGTAGAAAAATAAGAAAAATGAAGCTAACAAGCATAAGGGACAAATTGTGCAAAGTTATGAAGAAAAAGGATGCGGGGAAATTGACCACTAGAACTTTGATTTACTTGAATCAAAATATTTCAGAACTTATACAAAATTTCCTATGACTTTCATGTTTTGTGTTTTGTCTAGTTCTGTGCTTTTCTGAACCAAAATAGGCTTGGAAGATTAGTTAGCATATATGATGCCTACTACGGTGCCAAAACAGCCATCTATGACACCTAAATTTTTTACTCATCGTCTAAGACGTCCACTATGACACCGACGTGAAAAAAAGTGTGTAAATCAATTTTTTAGCACCTATTTAAAGTCATTCAACCTTAATCGAAGGTAGACTTCTACCCTATGATTTTTCTTAATTTTGAAGGCTTCCAGACATATTCAAACTTTCTCCAAACACGTATTTGATCATTGCAATTCAAATCCAAGAGTAGAAATCATCAACTTCATCATCATTCAACGTTTGAAGATCGTTTAATTGGTGGATCTACATCAATTCTATAAAGTTCCAGATTTGGTTACTTCTTTCCTCAAGATTCCATTGTTGTATGATTTAGTGATCACTAAACATCATTAGTTTTATGATTTTTAGTTTATTTATGGATTTTATATTACCTTTTATGGTTTTTATTCAAGTTGTGTGTTTTGTGAACTCTATGGAAGACTAGACCACCTAGGTAGTTGGGAGGTATTATGCATAAATCGTATGGATTTAATGTTGGATTAGTGTCTAAGCCCGTAACTATATTTGGTATGTACTTGTCTCGGCTGTGCATGGCCCTTTTGGGTTGCCTTCACGAAGGCAACTTAACAAGATGATTTATGGAGAGAGAGAGAGAGAGAGAGAGAAAGAGAGAAAGAGAGAGGTTATTATTGTTTATTAATATATTATATGAATAATATATTAAAAGAGAAATCATATAGTTTAATTAATACTGGTAAAGAATTAGTTAAGAATTAATTATGTGGCTAAAAGAGATTAATTAAATAAAGGGGACTGGAACTGTCAATTATAAGATAATTGAATACTCATGGGCATAAGGGGGACGAAATTTGGAGTGGAAGCCCACTCTAATTTCGTCAAAGGGCCTTATTCCAGAAGATTCTTGAAGCTGCTTAGGGCCTATGTCATTCAATTAGGGTTTTGACCGAAACCCTAGCAGTTGAGCTATATAAGGAACCTGAGGGCTTCAGTTTCGGCTACACCAAGAAACCCTAGAGTTACTATAGCCGAAATTGTGCCTCTCTCATTCTCTATTTTAGATAATCTTCTTGCTTGTTGTGCTTGTGAGCCATTAGAGGTGTTACACTTGTGAAACTAAGCCTGTTGAAAATTAAAGATTCTTACAACTATTGAAAGGTATCATCTAAACTTCTTTTGTTATGGATCTCGATTTCAAAGTATGCTAAATTAGGGTTTATGAGCTTTGGATAAATTTGCATGTAGAATAGAGAAACCTAGATCCAAATCTTTAGGGTTTTGCATGTGCATATAGGATGTTCTTTTGCTCAAAACCCGTCAGTGGTATCAGATCCTTGCTTGGTTTCTAATGTATTTGATGCAAAGTGTATTTTTTCATTGCTAAAAAATCGAATTTTGTGCAATCTGCTTGACAGACTCGTCAAGTCCAATGAGGTATTCGACGAGTAGGATGAACTTGTCGAGTCCTGCAAGGGGCTCGACGAGTTGGGCTATCAGACAGATGGATTTTCGGGAGTTTTGTTGTTTTTGACTTAGCATAATTACCATAAATGTTTGTAATTGATAAAATATAGATTTTATTGATTCCTTATAATTATCCTTTTCGAAATAAAAGAATTTTGTCATTTAATTAGATAATTATTACTTTATTTGATAAATATTAATTATTTGAATTATTTGAACATTATCTTGCATGAAAACTGATAGGTCAAAATTAGATAACCACCAAAATTAATTGTTTAATTGTTTATTTTAATTTTGATCTAGATAGTTTTGAAATGTTTCAAAACATAGTCTAAAGTTTATGAATTTAAATTTTTGGATTAAAAGTTTAATTTTGAAATTGTTAAATTCCAAACCCTAGAATTTTACAAGTTTAAGATTCACCTTATACTATTATAATATTATAAGAATAATTATTATATATGTATAACATAAATGCCAGTCTTACCGTTAGTAGACCTCATTCACGAAACCCGATCTATAAGGGGGTATAAGGTTATGGCCTATAAAATGGCCATTTAATGGGTGTCCGTTCTAACCACCACTTTCTTGATTGGTGGAGGGCCGTTAGCCGAACGGGTTTGATAGGGCAACTCACTCCTCATTAAAAGTATAATGATTAATAAAGTAACTAAATGTTTTTTTATAAAATTCCCAATCATAGTTACTTTAGGAAAAATGTGAATTTGATGCTATTCCATGAAATTACACTTTGTACCCTTGCTAAGACGTTAGTGGAGCGTGTGTGGTTAAACGTCGCACTAATTTGGATCTAAGTGAAGGTGGCAAAGGGCGACTCGATGTTTGTCAAAGATCAATGGAGCGTGTGTGGCTAATCAGCACATTGATTAGGTAACTGTAACATTGGGGGTACCATGTACATTGAATGGTTATTCACACCATGTTTGTGATCCTCGGTATCGCAGTCACAAACTTGAGAGGCATATCGAGATTTAAACGTGCCATTGAAAAGTTCAAGGATTCTTAAAAGATCTAGGAGTTTCAATACATTTAAAACTTATCTTTTTGTTTTGTTTTTCATGGTGGAAATTAGTGAATCGTCATTCACTTACCTTCAAATTATTTGTTGTTTAGATTACGACATCCCTTTTCTAAATTGCAAATAATGTTTTTAGATCCTAGCCCTAATTTCTCATTTGGGTGTTTAATTGGGGATTCTAATCTAATCCACTTTGTCTCTTTTCATTTTCAGATGTCGAACTCAAACAACAACGCTTCAGGCTCAAACACCTCCAACTCATTCTCACTCATGAACTTGTGTGGGAGGGAGATCTTCGACGTAAACAATTTTAACAATTGGATTCGCAACATAAGGGTGGTCATCCGTTACGAGGACAAGGAATATGTCCTCGACAAGGAGATGAAAGAGGTGAATATCAACACTGCTACTCCTGAGGAGATCACTGCCTTTGAGGTCCATGAGCGTGATGCCACAAAAGCCCATTGCATCATGCTAGTGACCATGACTACTGAACTTCAAAAGTCCAACCAGGACTTCTATCCCTATGAAATGCATTAGGATTTGCTTGAAAGGTACCACCAAAGTGCAAGGCAAGAGAGGTACGAGATGATCACTTCGATGATCACGACCAAGATAAGAGACGGAGAATTTGTCACTGCTTATCTGCAGAAGATGCGGAGATATGTTGACCGACTGCTGAAGTTAAATGTTAACTTCGATGAAGAGCTGGTGATTGGCATTATTCTTCATTCATTGCCACCCTGCATCAACTAGTTTCGCAAGACCTACGACATGAACAAAGAGGAGGTCACGTTGAGTAAGCTTCAAGGCCTGTTGAGGACTGCTGAGAGCAACCTCAAGGACAAGTCCATCACACAAACACCTACTCCCACTACTGCCCCAGTCTTGGCTATTGGAAGGGGACGGGTAAGAAGAGGAAGGCTCCCTCAAAGAGCCACCATAAGGAAAAGTCCTGTGATGGCACCTATTCTAGTGGAACCAAGGTTGGTCCCGCTGCACCCACGTCAAGCCCAAAGGATGCAGAGTGCTATCACTGCCATGACATAGGGCATTGGAAACGAAGCTGCCCGAAGTATCTACAAGATATCAAGGATGGGGTAGATCAAGCCGTCCTTCACAGGTATTTACACTATTCAATCTAATGATTCATCACATGCTATTTCTGGGGTACTTGATACATGATGTGGTTTTCACTTTTGTTCTGATTTGCAGGCCCTAAGAAGAAATAGGGATGTGGATCATGAGAAGATAAACTTGGTCATGGGGAACAGAAGATCGTCGCCTGTCACCAAGATTGGAGTTTACTCTTTAGTGCTTAGTAGTGGGTTAGGACTAGAGTTGAATAATTTTTGCTATTCGATAGAAATGGAAAGAAACATCAATTCTTTTCATGGATTGTATAGACAAGGATTTAGATTTTCGTTTGATAATGAAAAAGGTTCTATTAATGCTTTTTCTTATTGGTGTTGTCAATTTTAAAACATTACCTTGTAATGGAATATATGAAACTGTGATGGTTGTAGTGTTGGATAAGGTGTCTAAGTCCATAACTATTTCGGGCTTGTACTTGACCCGACCCGGCATGGTCCATTTGGGTTGCATGGCACCATGCAATTGGATAGACTAAATGAGAGAAATAACACTTGGAGATTATTAATATATTATAAGTTCTAATATATTAATAATATTATTTGATTAGTTGATCAAAGAATTAATTTGGAATTAATTAAGTGATCAAAGGATAACTAATTAAATATATGGGTTGATTATGTAAATCATCCATATCTTGTATAGTGGGCTAAGAGGCTCCATGGATTATCAAGTTGGGCTCTACCCATAGGATACTCCATGGATGCTCCATGGGAGTTACAAACCCATGGGTCATGGAAATGAAGAGTCATGACACATTAGGGTTTACATGGTGTAACCCTAGATGTGTCAACACTATATAAGAAGCATATTCTCCACCAAAATCGGCACTACAAAGAAACTAGAGGGCTTGGCCGATTTTGAGAAGTGTGTGTTATCTCAAGAGTCTTTCCAAGAGCATTTGGTGTTGTGTGAAGCATTTGAGGCATCACACTTGGGGTGCTAGGCTCACAAGGTTTCAAGGAACACAAGCAACAACAAGGTAAGTTATTCTATCTATGATTCAAGTTAAAATTGTTCCCCATGTATGCTAGATAGGAATATAACCTTGGAATTCAACTTTGCATGATAATTAGACAAACATAGATCCAAGGTTATTAGGGTTGCATGTACACTTAGGAAGTGTTAGAATGCTCAAAACCCTTCATGTAGACAACTTAGGAAATTATGTGTTACATATCGAATCTTCCAATAGTTTGGACAAAGCATGCTTGTGGCATTGTCGTATTGGAGATGTCTGAACATATAAAAAACATTTTTATCATTAATTTTGTGATTCTCAACTCTATATTTTCCGCATTACTTGCCACTTGACGACTCTGATACTTTGTTTCCGTATTTTCAACACTTGGACTCTTCTAGTCTAGGTTTACTAAAAAAATTTCATTACCTTTAGATTGTATCTGAGCTCGAGTGACCGACTTTGAGACTTAGAAAATTTTCACAAAAATATTTTTTTTCAAGTTTCAAACTTGTATCACCTGTTCTGAATGGAAAGTGTGAATCAAAACCCACATGTTCCTTATTCAGTTTCAATTCCAAACAGTCTTGGAGCAGGAAATCATGCACCTATCCTTGTGCCTAGTGAATACACATCATGGGCATATCGCATCAAGTACTACCTGGAAGGTCATGACTCTAACATCTGGACTTTCATCTCCACTAGGAAACATAAAACAAAATTTATGAAAGATACCAAAGTTCCTGAATTTGATGTCTCTCTTAAAACCTCCAAAGTTATTTTTAGATCTATTTCTACTGCTACTCAACTTCGTGACAGGAAGATCAAGAAGTTTGAGGCTAAGGCCATACAAAAGCTCTTATCTGGAATTCCTCATGTGTAACGCTCTAATTCTCAGTATTTCTTAAATAATATTTATTGGGTTAAACTCTACTCGACGAGTTGGTTGACCTACTCGTCGAGTAGCAGCGGGGTGGGATCGTGTGTTAAGTGACCTACTCGACGAGTCCATGCTAGGACTCGGCGAGTAGGAGCTGGCAGTGGAAACCCTAAATCCCAGGGTTTTCACCTCTATTTAAAGGAGCCTTAGCCTCCTTTGGCCTCTTTACAGTATTTGAGAGCCCCTTAAAACCGTAATTCGTGTGTGTGTGCCTTGTTGTGGTGTTTGAAGCTTGGAAAAGAGGATCTTGAAGGAAGAAAGCTAAGAGTGCAAAGGAAATTGAAGCAAGGAAGGAGTGGGAAGCAGGATTTACCTCAGCTAGCATCCTTTGGAGGTATTAAAGTGCCATTCTTACTTCCCTTTTTCTCTTCTGTTGAGTTTCTAGGGCTTTTTATGGATTTTCAAGTTGGTATGATGAGCTATGGGCTAGATCTGAAGTTGTAACTTCAGATCTGGACCCTCCTTGGATTCTAGAAGCATAAAGTCACAATCTTGGTTGTGATTAAGGTCCCTCTTGAGCATAAAGTTCCATTAAGAACTTAGAATAGACATTTAGGGCCTTTATAGTCATGCATGCATGTAAAGTTTGCAACTTTACGTGATAAGCATGCCCTAGAAGCTTGGATCTATGAGTTGGAGCCGTTGCATGGCTCAAAATATGTCTGTATAGAGGAAAAGGACCGAATGGACTCGGCAATTCGCAAAGTAACTCGGCGAGTCACATGAAGATGGCCGTGAACTTGACGAGTTGGATGAACAACTTGGCGAGTCCGATGAAGATCGCCATCAGACTCGACGAGTTGAAGAACAACTCGGCGAGTTAGATGAGTTTTCTCTGGGATATGTATGAGTGTGTATCCGTCGAGTTGTAAGGAGGGAACTCGACGGGTGACCTTAAGTTTGATCAACAATCAAAGGAACTCGACGAGTCACTCCGATGACTCGGCGAGTTGGAATGTACTTCAGGGAACTCGGCGAGTACCCAAGGGTACTCGGCGAGTTAAAGTCAACATGGACTGTTGACCTTGACTGAGGACTTTGACTTTGACCAGGGCTTGACTAGTGGGTTATTGAGTACCTTATAAGGTTAAGGACTTATGAGTATGATGTACTTGTTGGATTAATGTCTATGTCCATAACTATAATTGGTAAGACTTGACCCGACCCGGCATGGACCATTTGGGTTGCATGGCATCATGCATTTGGATAGACTATAATGAGAGAAATAAGACACTTATAGTTATTAATATATTATAAGTTCTAGTATATTAATAATAAGAATAATAAGATTATTTAATTAGTATTGATCAAGAATTAATCTAGGATTAATTAAGTGATCAAAACAAGACTAATTAAATATATGGGTTGATTGTGCAAATCATCCATTCTTTTATAGTGGGCTAATGCTCCATGGATTATCTAGTTGGGCTAAAACCCATATGATGTTCCATGGATGCTCCATGGTGTATTTGTACCCATGGATCTGTTGGGTTTTGAGCATTCTAACACTTCCTAAGTGTACATGCAACCCTAATAACCTTGGATCTATGTTTGTCTAACTATCATGCAAAGTTGATTTCAAAGGCTATGATCCTATCTAGCATACATGGGGAACAATTCTAACTTGAATAATAGATTGAATTACATACCTTGTTGTTGTAAGTGTTCCTTGAAACCTTGTGAGCTTAGCACCTCATGTGTGATGCCTCAAATGCTTCACATAACACCAAATGCACAGTATAAACTTGAGAGAATACTCTAACACACTCAAAATCGGCCAAGCCCTCTTGTTTCTCTAGTGTAGCCGATTTCGGGGAGAGACATGGTCCTTATATAGTGTGTTGCATTAGGTAAAACCCTAATGTAACATGACTCTTCATTTCTCAATCCATGGGTTAACTCCATGGAGCATCCATGGAGCATCCTATGGGTGGAACCCAGCTTGATAATCCATGGAGCCTTTTAGCCCACTATATAAGATATGGAAGATTTACATAATCTACTCATATATTTAATTAGTTATTCTTTTGATCACTTAATTAATTCTAAATTAATTCTTGATCAAAACTAATTAAATAATATTATTAGTATATTAGAACTTATAATATATTAATAAACCATATGTGTTATTTCTCTCATTTAGTTTATCCAATTGCATGGTGCCATGCAACCCAAATGGACCATGCCGGTTTGGGTCAAGTATTTACCAGAAATAGTTATGGACTTAGACACCTTATCCAAAAGTCTCCCACTTGGATAAGTCTAATAACTATAACTGCAATACTTCAGGAACCAATCGGCAATCGTAACTCTTTCAAGGTCTCTCGGAACTAAGAAAATGTTGATACGCCATTTAAGATAAGTGATCATATAATCCTCTGTTCTAGATATCAGCCGGACAAATACATGGAACAATGTATTACTTATTGTCTAGCAGTTTGTTTTCCGATTTCCGATTTGTTTGACAAAGAACTTAATTGAACACATCAACTTAGTTCTGACCGGGCCCGGTACATAGGTCAAAACAAAATCATCGAGGGGCCCAGATATCAGCTTCTAATCCAAGAAGGAACAGATAAACTTCGACTCATATGTTTGTTCTACCACTCATTGAATTACACACAAAAGCACGTTTTATAACATCGAGTTACCAATGCGTTTCCGTACAATCAATGCATAACCAACTCGTAAGTAACAAATCATATCTCTAGGTTTGAAGACTTATATGATATTACCGTCTCACGATCACTCGAGAAAAAATTCCATGAAGTGATTCCAGTGAGTGTGGGTTGATTCCAATACTCAGAACTTATGAGCACTCATGAAGTGTTGTCTTATATCCTGACACCTACACCCAACTTCATAACAGTCTTACTTCATATCTACTTCGAACATATGACTGACTGTGGAAAGTTTGAATAATATGTGAAACCACAACATACTATTCTGGAAGTCAAAACATGCAAAAGAAATTATAGTAAACGATTGACAAAAGATAGTAACACTTTACTCATAAATAAACACAACTTTTATTCATCATCAAATGTCAATTACACTTTACAAATTTCATAATTTATGTAACTACTAAAACTTATATCATCCTTCAGCCCAATGCTTCGAGCATCCTAGAGATGCTTAACCCTACTCAGTCCCTTCGTGAGGGTTCTTCTGGGTTCTCATCCGATGATACCCTCTTTGCCACGAGCATTCCTTCTTCTATGCGATGTCTGATAAAATGATATTCTTTGTCGATGTGTCTGCATCTCCCGTGATCCCTTGGTTCCTTGGCTAAGGCAACATCACTTTCACTATCACAGAAAATTTCCATGGGCTCCTTTATAGCTGGTACAACTCCAAGGTCTCCAATGAAGTTCTTTAGCCATATTGCCTTCTTTGCTGCCTTGCTCGCTGCTATATACTCTGATTCACAAGTGGAATCAGCCACTGTCTCCTGCTTGGAACTCTTCCAAGTGATTGCTCCTCCGTTTAAGGTAACGACCCAGCCCGAATGAGAGCGGATATTATCCCTATCAGTCTGGAAACTAGCATCACTATACCCTACAACTCTCAAGTCATCACTCCCACCGAGGGTAAGGACCCAATCCTTAGTCCTCCGTAGGTACTTGAGGATATTCTTTACCGCAGTCCAGTGTGCCTTGCTAGGATTCCCCTGATACCTGCTATCCATGCTCAAGGCAAAGGCTGCATCAGGTCGAGTACATGTCATAACGTACATGATCGAGCCTACTGCTGAAGCATAAGGTACTTGACTCATTTCTGCTATCTCAGCCTCAGTGCAAGGGCTTTGTGTCTTACTCAATCTGGCGTTACTCTGGATGGGTAACTCTCCTTTCTTGGAGTTTTGCATGCTGAATCTGTTCAACACCTTGTCCAAGTAGGTACTTTGACTAAGTCCAATTAGTCTTTTATTCCAGTTTCTCAAAATCCTTATCCCTAGAATATATGCAGCTTCTCCTAGGTCCTTCATAGAGAAACACTTCCCAAGCCAGGAATTAACTTCCTACAGAGTTGGGATGTCATTTCCTATGAGTAGTATGTCATCCACATACAATACCAAAAAGCTAACAATACTCCCACTAGCGTTGACATACACACAAGATTCATCTTCACTCCTAGAAAAGCCAAATTCCTTGACTTTCTCATCAAAGCAAAGATTCCATCTACGAGGCGCTTGCTTTAATCCATAAATGGATTTCTCAAGCTTACACACTCTATTAGGGTACTCGTTGCTGACAAAACCTTCTGGCTGACTCATGTAAACATCTTCAGTCAACTTTCCATTAAGGAAAGCGGTTTTGACCTCCATTTGCCAAATTTCATAGTCATGAAATGCAGCTATGGCTAACATAACTCTAATAGACTTAATCTTAGCTACTAGAGAAAAAGTCTCATCATAATCCACTCCAGGAATTTGAGAGATTCCCTTTGCAACCAGTCGAGCCTTATAAGTGTGTACATTACCATCCATGTCGGTCTTCTTCTTGAAGATCCATTTGCACCCTACAGTCTTACGACCTGGTACATTCTCAACCAAGTTCCAAACTTGATTGTCATACATGGATTGTATCTCGCTATCCATAGCCTCTTTCCATTTAGCAGACTCAAGGCCTGCCATGGCTTCCGTGTAGTTGTTAGGCTCATCCAGACCTACTAGTGTCTCACCTTCCGCTGTAATATGGAAACCATAGTAATGCTCAGGTGCATTCCTAACTCTCGTGGAACGCCTCAGAGGTACAGACTCGTCAATTGGCTCAACAGGAGTTTCCTCCTCAAGTTGAGGGCTAGGGTTTGAAGTTCCTTCACCACTTGACTCTTGAAGTTCTTCAAGGTCAATTTGCCTCCCACTGTCTCCTTGGCTTATAAACTCTCTCTCTCTCTCTCTCTCTCTCTCTAGAAAGACTCCTCTTCTTGCTACAAATAACACATTATCACTAGGTTTGTAGAAGAGGTAACCAAAGGATCTTTGTGGGTAGCCGATGAAAATACACCTCTCGCTTCGGGGTTCTAGCTTATCATGAGACTCGTGCCTCACAAAAGCCTCGCAACCCCAAATCTTGATGTGGTCTAGTTTAGGTACTTTACCAGTCCACATCTCGTGAGGAGTTTTGGAAACTTTCTTTGTAGGGACTAGATTAAGAATATAGGCGGCAGTCTCTAAGGCATACCCCCATAATGAGATTGGTAGCGAAGCTCGACTCATCATGGAACGAACCATATCCAATAAGGTTCGATTACGCCTCTCAGCCACACCATTCAACTTCGGTGTCCTGGGAGGTGTCAATTGTGAGACAATCCCACATTCCCTAAGATAGTCGAGGAACTCTGAACTAAGATACTCACCACCTCGATCAGATCGAAGTATCTTAATGTTCCTGCCTAATTGATTCTCGACTTCCTGTTTAAATTCCATAAACCTTTCAAAAGTCTCTGACTTATGCTTGATTAACTAGACATATCCATATCGACTATAATCATCAGTAAAAGTCAAATAATAACGATTAGCATCCATTGTGGCATGTTTGAATGGTCCACAGACATCCGTGTGTACAAGGTCCAATAAATCTTCACCCCTCTCACAAGAACCTGTCAAGGGTGACTTTTTCATTTTTCCAAGTAAGCATGATTCTCAACTATCATCAGACTTTAGGTCAAATGACTCCAAGACTCCATCCTTTTGGAGTTGGCCTATGCGTTTCTTGCTTATATGTCCAAGACAACAATGCCATATTGATGCTTTATCCAAGTTATTATTATTAACAGAATCAACAAACAATACATTATTTCCTAAGTTATCAACCACAGATACAGTTTCATACACGCGATCACAAGGTACTGCTTTAAAATAAAGAACATTATTAAAGAAAGCGTTAATCGAACCAACTTCATTATCAAATGAAAAGGTGAAACCTTGTTTATACAATGCATGAAAGGAAATAATATTTCTTGCCATTTCTGGCGAATAACAACATTTATTCAAATCTAAACTAAACCCACTACTTAGCGATAAAGTATAAACTCCAATCTTGGTGACAGGAGAAGCTTTCCTATTTCCCATGATCAAGTTTATCCTTCCTTGCTCCACATTCTCACTTCTTCTTAGTCCCTGCAAATCAGAATAGACATGATTACCATAACCGGTATCAAGGACCCATGAGTTAGAATGGGGTGAGTTATTAGATAAGATAGTGTAAATACCTTCATGGTTGAGTTTAACTTTCCCATCCTTCACATCTTGCTGGTACTTTGGGCAGTTCCGCTTCCAATGTGCCTTTTCATGGAAATAGAAGCATTCTGCCTCTTTTGGGTCAGAAGAAGGAGTGATGAAACCTTTCTTGGTTCCACTGGAAGAAGAGCCATCAAGGGTCCTAACCTTGGTACCCTTCGAAGAACTCTTTCTCTTCTTCCCTCACCCTTTTCCGATTGCCAAGCCAGGGGCAGAGTTGGTAGGAGTAGGAGTAGTAACAACCGCCTTACCCTTAAGACCACTTTCCACGGTCTTTAAGAGTCCTTGAAGTTTGCTGAGAGTGACCTCTTCCTTATCATGTGGTATGTCATGCAGAATTAATCATAACATGAAGGTAAGGAGTGCAAAATAATATCTATTGCTAGCTCCTCGGGGAAGTTCACATTAAGCTTCAGCAAGCGGTCCACAAATCTTTGCATTTTCTACATGTGGCCCGTGATGAATTCTCCATCCTTCATTCGGGTTGTTATCATGGAGGGGATGATTTCATACCTCTCTTGTCGTGCACTTTGATGGTATCTTTCCATCAAATCTTGGTGCATTTCAAAAGGGTAGTAGTCCTCGTAGGACTTTTGGAGGTCGGTTGTCATAGTGGCCATCATGATGCATGCCACCTTGGTGGCATCCCTTTCATGTGCCTTAAAGTCAGCGATCTCTTGAGGAGTACCAACTGTCTCATCAATCTCCTTAAGCTCCTTATCGAGGACATATTCTTTGTCCTCGTAGCGGGTAATCATTCGGATTTTTTTGATCCATTCATTAAAGTTGGATCCATCAAAAGTGACTTTCCCACACAAGTTCATAAGAGAAAAGGAGCCATTAGGATTAGAGCCAGAAGCAGCAGTGTTTGCAGACGTCTGAAGAGAAGAAAAGTTTAGTTTAGAAATAGAGATAGTCCTTAATAAAACACCCAAATGTAGTATTAAGGCTAGGACCCAATCACAATATATTATACTTAGAAGAGGTATGCCGTAATCTAAGTAATAACATATTTGAAAGGTAGGTGAATGACTATTCACCAATTTCCACCAAATTCGAAATCTTAAAATATTTAATTTGGTTTTTAGAAACTCCTAGATTCTTTTGAGATTCAATGAACTTTTCAAAGGCATGTTTCAATCTCGAGTGTGCCCTCCAAGTTTTGTGACTGGGATGCCGAGGATCACAAAACGAGGTGTGAAGTAACCATGCAAAATACTTGGTACCCTTAATAAATTACCCCTCAATCGATGTTCCGGTTAACCACACACGCTCCATCGATACTATGATAAATATTAAGTCACCCTTTACCTACCTTGTTAAGTCCAAGTTAGTGTGCTGGTTAACCACACACGCTCTGCTAACGACTTAGACAAAGTGTAAAGTGTAATTTTATGGATTAGCACCTTATTCACATTTTTCCTAAAGTAACTAAGATTGGGAATTTAATAAAACATTTAGTTACTTTATAATATTCATCATACTTTTAATGAGAATTTATAAGTCCTTGTCTTACCCGTTCGGCTAACGACCCTCCACCAATCAAGCAAGTAGTGGGTGAGAGTAGACACCCATTAAGTTGCCATTTTATAGGCAACAACCTTATACCCACCTTATAGACCGGCTTCGTGAATGAGGCGTACTAGCGGTAACACGACTTTGATCTTATACATACATATATATATATATATACATACATATATATATATATATATATATATATATATATATATATATATATATATATATATATATATTATTAACTTATAATATTATAAGTATAAGGGTTGAATTTTAACTTTTAAAATTCTAAAGGTTGGAACTAAAGTTTTTATCAAGACTTTACTTGTTCCAAAACATGAGGGCAAGTTTTGTAAGCTTTCAAAACATTTCATTTCTTGTAACTTATGAGTTTATTAGAGTATTAAAAATGAAGACTCTTCATTTTATAACCCATGTGTTCTTTTAATGGTTTTTAAACAAAGTGACTTTTGGTTTTCCATAACTTGAGGACAAGTTATGGACTCCATTAAAACACATAATGACCATGAATTAATCTACCACATAGGTTACAAATAATTCCTATGATCATCTAAACATCATAAGATCAAGAACATGAATATGAATATGAACACTTTCATGAATCAAAAATTACATTTAAAACTTTGTAATTTTGATAACTTGTTGTAAATGGATTAGCAAAGACATTACACCATCTAAAACAGGTTTTCAAGTACCAAAACAGTTTAGGGTAATGTTTCTAGTCCACTTCCATCAACTAAAGTCGAAAATATGCATTTTGAGGCTCCTACTCGCCGAGTGCATGAACCTACTCCGCGAGTAGGTTGAAGATTCACATGTACTCGGTGAGTCCCCGCATGGACTCGGCGAGTTCATCAGTTAGATTGCAAAAATATCGACTTTTTCAACTATTTAGCACAAATAACAAATAAACAAGCCTAGGCTCTGATACCACTGTTGGGTTTTGAGCATTCTAACACTTCCTAAGTGTACATGCAACCCTAATAACCTTGGATCTATTTTTGTCTAATTATCATGCAAAGTTGATTTCCAAGGCTATGATCCTATCTAGCATACATGGGGAACAATTCTAACTTGAATAACAAATAGAATTACATACCTTGTTGTTGTAAGTGTTCCTTGAAACCTTGTGAGCCTAGCACCTCAAGTGTGATGCCTCAAATGATTCACACAACACCAAATGCAAAGTATAAACCTGAGAGAATACTATAACACACTCAAAATCGGCCAAGCCCTCTTGTTTCTCTAGTGTAGCCGATTTTGGGGAGAGACATGGTCCTTATATAGTGTGTTGCATTAGGTAAAACCCTAATGTAACATGAGTCTTCATTTCTCAATCCATGGGTTAACTCCATGGAGCATCCTATGGGTGGAACCCAACTTGATAATCCATGGAGCCTTTTAGCCCACTATATAAGATATGGAAGATTTACATAATCTACCCATATATTTAATTAGTTATTCTTTTGATCACTTAATTAATTCTAAATTAATTCTTGATCAAAACTAATTAAATAATATTATTAGTATATTAGAACTTATAATATATTAATAAACCATATGTATTATTTCTCTCATTTAGTTTATCCAATTGCATAGTACCATGCAACCGAAATGGACCATGCCGGGTCGGGTCAAGTATTTACCAGAAATAGTTATGGACTTAGACACCTTATCCAACCGGATCACGGAAATGAAAGGCCATGTTAATTAGGGTTTACATGGTGTAACCCTAACTATATATGCATCTTATTCTTGACCAAAATCGGTTACCAGTGTGTGTGAAAAAGGGCTAGCCGATTTCAAGTGTTCTACATTTCTCTCAAGGTTATTCCAAAAGCATATAATGTTGTGTGAACCATTTGAGGTGTCACACTTGGGGCACTAGGCACTCAAGCTTCATGAAGACTTTCTACATCAAAGAGGTATGTATTCTATCTTGTTATATTTATTGTTTTGTATGCTAGATTTGGATAATACCTTGGATGTTCATAATTGCATGTATAATGGAGAAAACATAGATCCAAGGTATTTAGGGTTGCATGTACACTTAGGAGTATTAGAATGCTCAAAACCCAACAGTGGTATTAGAGCCTAGGCATGTTTTCTTGTTATACTTGCAAAAGAAGCTGAAAAATCGAGTTTTGATGCTGTCTGCCCAGCAGACTCGCCGAGTCCATGAATGGACTCGCCGAGTCCAAGGCAAAATGCATCCAACTCGCCGAGTTGGACCCCCAGACAACATAAATTCGACTTTTTTGGCTAGAATTGGACTAGGAACTTTACCCTAAGGTCTTTTTGGACTTATAAACCTGTTTTTGATGTGGTAATGTTCATGCTAATCCAATTTCAAAGATAATTATCAATAGATTCATGTTTTCTATTAGTTTAAGGTTTAGACTAATTAAATGAAAAAGTTTGATTTGAATTATCTTGTTCTTATGAGTTGCTTAGATTAATAGAAAAGTTGAGTGAAATAGTTGTTTTCAATCCAAATTAATCTAAGAGTTGATTCTAAAATGTGTTTTTGTAACTTGTCCTCAAATTATATGAAAAGTCACATTTAAGTTTCATAAAACTCATAAAAGTTGGCAAAGGTTACAAAATTAAAAGTCTAGTTCTAATTAAATGGATTTATGACTCCATAACTTGTCCTCAAGTTATGGAGGACCAAGAGTCTCTTCATTAAATAATAATAAAAAAATGTAACCTTAATTAATTCCATAAGTTATAAAATAAAGAAAAGTTAATTCTTTTATTAGTTTAAAGTCTTCCATAAGTTGTCCTCAAGTTATGGAACTTGAAGAGTTTTTGGATTAAAACTACTTTAAACACATAAGTTATGGAATTAATTAGTTTTGAATAGTTTCAAAACTTGCCCTCAAGTTTTGGAATTTGAAAAGTTTTCTGTTAATGAATACTTTAATTCCAAGTTAGCCCTTAAAATTTTAAAAGTTAAAATTCAACCCTTATACTTTATAATATTATAAGTTAATAATCTTATATATATATATATATATATATATATATATATATATATATATATATATATATATATATATATATATATATATATATATGTATAAGAGCAAGTCAGTCTTACCTATAAAATGGCAGTTTAATGGTGTCCACTCTCACCCACCGCTTCCTTGACCGGTGGAGGGTCGTTAGCCGAACGGGTTGGATTGGACTATAATTCTCCCTTCATTAAAAGTATTAATGATAAATACTAAGTAACTAAACTCTTAATAATACCCAATTTGAGTTACTTAGGAAAATGTGAATAAGGTGCTAATCCATGAAATTACACTTTGCACTTTGTTTAAGTCGGTTAGTGGAGCGTGTGTGGTTAACCAGTACACAAACTCGTATTAAACAAGGTAGGCAATGGGTAACGTAATGTTTATCATAGTATCGATGGAGCGTGTGTGGTTAACCGGCACATCGATTGAGGGGAAAACACTTTAGGGTACCAAGTAATTTTCATGGTTATTGACACCTTGTTTTGTGATCCTCAGCATCCCAGTCACAAAACCTGAAGGGCACACTCGAGATTGAAACATGCCATCGAACAGTTCAATGAATATCAAAGATCTAGGAGTTTCAAATCCAATTAAAACCTAATACTTATTTCGTTTTTCATGGTGGAAATTGGTGAATCGTTATTCACCTACCTTCAAATATTTTATAGCTTGGATTACGACATCGCTTTTTTAAGTTATAAAATACTTTGTTGGGTCCTAGCCTTAACATTTCATATTGGGTGTCATATTAAGGACTTTAGATCAGCTATCTTGACTATCTCCCAAAAGATGTCTGGTTTAGACATTTATGATCTTCCCAAATCTCTTGAAACAAGCTTTCCTAAATGAAGATGATGTCCCATGGAAATCATACTTCTTTCACCTCCTTCAATTATTCTCCCTAACCCACAAGTTCAAGGTCACTCAAGCCCTAATGGCAAGGCAAGGTCTAGGTGTGACCACATCTTGGAGATGTAGTCACATATTGACAAGTCGGGAGAGTTGGGTGTCAAAGTCTTGAGAAAGTTGGTGCCTCAACTACTTCCTAAGTCACATAGTGAGTTCCTTTGGGACTCCTATGAAACAGACTATGACAAGACCCTTAATGATCTTATCCATTTGCTAAGATCAACTTCCTAAAACTTTATGGACATTGACAATGATGGCATTGGATATCCAGTAAAGCTCTCTCTTCCCAATGGAAAGGGATCGGCCATAGTCAACTCGATTGACCAAATGGTAAAGAGAAAGGCTAAGTCTATGATAGTCCCATGTTCCATTACCAAAGCGTCCATATGTTGAACTGCCAAAGGAAGGGGCATTGGTTGCGAAGCTGCCAATTTACCTAAGGGTGTTAGAGTCAATAAGTTTGACTCTACTTCAGGTAAAGTCCACTATCTAACTCTGCTAAGTTTCTATTCTGAGATTCTTGATACATGATGTGACTGGGTCACATGTTGATGTTTTAAGAATCAAAGAAAAGTAAAGAAACTTAAAGAAAGAATATGCTGAATCTGATCGCGTAGATGGATTTCTATCGCATAGTTTGAAGATCAGATTCTTGAGCTACTTCTTAGGAGTTATGAGATATTTCTTAGGAATAGATAACAACAGGTTTTCATATGGATTGTAAGGATAAGTTTTTCCGCAAAGTTTTTAAAATAAAAGGAAAATTTCTGATTTTATTTATTTTAAAATATCCTTACATTGGCATCTGTGAAAAATTTTGTTTCTTCTAAGATTCCATTAATAGCAAGAGTGGAAATATGAAATTGATTCTTTCATTTGTGGTAATGTCTGAATTTACCAAATAAGGAAAGATTCTCATCACCCAAGTTTCATGATGAATGAGAACTTTCGAGCATTGGAAAAATTAAGACTAACTACTTGCTCACATGGATGTGTGAGTCAAGTGAAGGACTAAGGGATTGAGTACACATTCTTGTGCACTGGTCAAGTCCACCACAAAAGATCGATAAGATTATTCGTTATAATTTACTAAAGCTCAGTAAATATGGTTATACTTACAAGCTTAAGTGTAATTTCTTAGACATTGGAAAAGGTTCCAATGTATGACAGAGCGAATAAGAAGAATCAACTTAGGCAGAAGGATAAAAGTTTCTCAAATCTGAAAAGATGGGAGAGTACTTTAGTATCAGTTTTTATGATCATCATAATAATTTAGAGGCCTTATCACAATTCATCCTCTAAGTGCCTTCTTAGAGCTAAGAAGAGGAGCTATGAATTGTTGAAGTGGTTAAATCAAGAAGATGATTCATACTTCATTCCAAAAACAATTCTTAGAGTCATACTCCAAGATTGTAACTTGAGTGACATGTCTTAAAAAAGGTAGAAAACACTTGTCAAATGTAAGAGTAAAAGTTTTCTACTCTTGTACATTTGAAATTGGTAAGTTGTGATGTTTTGGATAAAACAAAGACCAACTTAGGGCAATTTTGTGAAGTGTTTGTCTTGATTAGAATCCACACTATCTCTTGAATAACTGACAAGGGAGTCTTATATGTCAATTGGTTGCAAAACAACTTGGAAGCAATGGCAGGCCCTTGAGCTGCCAGGTGGCAAGAATTTAAGATTGCACAAGTTCAATCCATATGAGTTTGCATTTGTCATTATCCTTGTCTTGTGACTATGGTTTTGACAATTCACATGGATAAGAACACATACACCATTAAATCTAAGTGTCATAAGGTTTCTCTCCGATTCATGAAAATGATGGTGAGGAAACACTTTCACTAAGTAGATTTTAGCTAGATAGCAATTGTGAAATTTGCATTCTCAAAGTCGTTAGTGGAGCGTGTGTGGTTTACCGGCACACTAACTGGACTTGTGAGAAGTGGCAAAGGTCTAAACAATCGAAACTATGATTATGACATCCATTTTCATAGTTCTTAAAATTGTTTAGACACACAAGTATGATATCTAAGGCAAGGTGTATGATTTTGATAAAGTTTTATCAAAGCAATCTAGTATTAGAAATCTGAACTTTGGTAAGAAAGTCAGCTAATTTCTGAGTACATGTCAAAGCTAGTGGGAGCATAAGTGTTATGCTGATAATCATCATGTTAGTGGGAGCATGATAATTATGATAAAGGTTGCAAGTTAGCAATGTTAATTATAGAAAACAAAGTCTCAATTGGGAAAAAGTTGTTTTCCTATAATTAAGGGAGAGGAAATTATACTTCATCTCAAATCTAAAAGCTTAGATTGAGGTTTTAATCGTATTTAGTCAAGGATATATATATATATATATATGAATTTCATGTTGGAATGGCTCAACATAAGGAAATTCTGTATATGGTTCCATTATTTGCGTTCTAAAATTCGATTATGATTACTGCATCCCTTTTCATAATCTGAATTATGAGAACTTGGCAAATTGAAATGGAAATAGTATAACAAAAGACTGGTTTAGTCTTTATGTGAGACATCATGAATCGTGTCCCATATGCTTCAGATATAGGATTGATTACATGTGTTATATTCATCCTTTCTAAAATTTTCCAAATGCATGGGGCATTAAGAAGGGAAAAAGGTCTAGAGTTGGATATGACTAAAAGGATTAAGCAATTGTCGAGGACAATCTAAGGTTTACCAAAGATTGGTTGCTCAAGGATAGTTGGAAGTATAGTGATAATTTTGTAAGTACCATATTGACATAGTCTGTAAGGAGGCAGCTCTTGTTCAGAAAGTGGTAGTCAAAATGGAATCTGGAAATGTTTCAAAGTTAGAAATTATTCAATCTGTGTAAGATTAGGAAACTTAATGCAAGAAGGATGTTTCCAAGGAGGTGATCTCCTTTGGAATGCTCTGTAATGGTTGTTGTCAAGTCTTTATGACTTTGTGCATAAGCATTACAAGAGGATCAATGCATATAAGTTTAGAATATAACAGATTTCAGTAAATGGCATGAATCTGGAATTCTTGCATTTGCAGTAAGGATTTGGGATTGTGAAAAGAGAATCATTGAAGTTATGTTCAATTGATCTAGTTCACAAAGTAAAGATCATAAAAAAACATAGTATGCATACTTGGTGTATGGCATGACTAGTGTTTAGAAAACATAGTGTACATGCTTGGAGCATGGGACAACTATTGTTTTAAATTCAAGTATAAAGTTGATAGATGAAACAGTATACAATGAATAATGTGTAATCATATGGTGATAAATAAAAGGTTTTTTATTTATGTTCATAGGTTTTGATACCATATTGGATTCAGTTATTCTTGTGTTTCATTTTGCATGTTTTGACTACCAGAATAGACTATGTTATTCTTCCGGAATGACTAAGTTATTCAAACCATCCACAGTCGGTCATATGTTGGAAGTAGATATGAATTAAGACTGTCATGGGTTGGCTTGTAGAGGTCTAAGATGTTGGACAAAGGGCTACAACACTCATGAGTGCTCATAAGTTCTGAGTATTGGATTCAACACGTGCTCATTGGAATCACTTCATGGATTTTATCACGAGTGATCATGAAACGGTAATATCTTATATTCTTCAGACCTAGAGATATGAGTTGTTACTATGAGTTGGTTATACATTGATTGCACGAAAACGTATTCGGTAACTCGGTGTTATAAAACGTGCTTTTGTGTATGATTCAACAAGTAGTAGAACAAGCCATATGAGTCGAAGTTTATCCATTCCTTTTAGCTTCGGGATAAAAGAGATATATGTGGGCCCCTCGATGATTTGATTATGACAAATGGAAGTGCTCGGCCGGGCCAGGACTGATTTGATTTGTTCAATTAGTCAGTCGTCATAAATCGGAAATCGGGAAACAACAAATGGACAGAGAGAATGATTATAATCCATGTCTCAGTCTATATGATATCTAGAATGGAGGAATATATGATCCCTTATCTAATGGACAAGTCATTGACAAAGGTCAGAGTTCATCGACAAGGTCAGAGTTTGACAGAAGCTTTTGAGAGCTATGATTGCCAGTCGGTTCCTGAAGTCATATGCAGTAATAGTTTTAGACTTATCCAAGTGGGAGACTGTTGGATTAATGTCTAAGTTCATAACTATAATTGGTAAGACTTGACCCGACCCGGCATGGTCCATTTGGGTTGCATGGCATCATGCATTTGGATAGACTATAATGAGAGAAATAAGACACTTATGGTTATTAATATATTATAAGCTCTTGTATATTAATAATAAGAATAATAAGATTATTTAATTAGTATTGATCAAGAATTAATCTAGGATTAATTAAGTGATCAAAAGAAGACTAATTAAATATATGGGTTGATTGTGCAAATCATCCATACTTATATAGTGGGCTAATGCTCCATGGATTATCTAGCTGGGCTAAAACCCATATGATGTTCCATGGATGCTCCATGGTGTATTTGTACCCATGGATCATGGAAATGAAAGACCATGTCAATTAGGGTTTACATGGTGTAACCCTAATTATATATGCATCTTATTCTTGACCAAAATCGGTCACTAGTGTGTGTGAAAAAGGGCTAGCCAATTTCAAGTCTTCTACATTTCTCTCAAGGTTATTCCAAAAGCATATGATGTTGTGTGAACCATTTGAGGTGTCACAGTTGGTGCACTAGGACTCAAGCTTCATGAAGACTTTCTAAATCAAAGAGGTATGTATTCTATGTTGTTATATTTATTGTTTTGTATGCTAGATTAGGATAATATCTTGGATGTTCATAATTGCATGTATAATAGAGAAAACATAGATCCAAGGTATTTAGGGTTGTATGTACACTTAGGAGTGTTAGAATGCTCAAAACCCAATAGTACTATGATGATAGGTGGTGGAACCTGTGTCAAGTGATCTGAGAGTTGGAGTTTACCTTTCTTGTCGACATCTGCGAGGTGAGTTATCCCCACTATATCGATAGGGTCTACGGCACCAAGGTCGGCCCTTTAGTTGTTAGTGTTACGGTATGCTATATGTGGTTATGATCTGTTAGATCAGAATCGGGGTAGATAGTATGTTATGCTCTTATGATCCGTAGGGATTGGTATGTTAGTGACCTACTAGGTCAGTACTCTAGTCACAGGAGAATTCTATGATTGATGATCAGTGTGACATATATGTTTGATGTTTGTATATGTCTGTATATAATAGTATGCGCACATGGTTATTTGTTGGTGGTTGGGTTGATGCAGTCCTGCTTTGTGTTGAAGGCCAATATACCCTATGAGCGGTCCGGGGAGGCTGTAGGCCCACGTGGCGGACCAGTCATGCCAATGGCTCGTGATAGATTCAGACAGACTGTAGGCCCGGTAGGGTGGTCCAGTCATGTCGATGGCCCAGTATGCATGATGATTGATTGATTATTACTGATATGGTATTGTCAGTGTGGTATTGGTATTTTGGGGGTAGCTTACTAAGCCCTCGGGCTTACAGTTTTCAGTTTGTTGTTTCAGGTACATCAGGAGATCATGGAAAGGCAAAGGTGTGACCGTACCGCTCCTCATCCTTATGTTATGATTTTTGGGACTCTCTGATGAAAAATGATTAGAAAACATTTTGTAAACAATGCTATTTGGTTTTTATTTATGATTGAAAAAGTTTAAATTTGGCGTAAAATTTATGGATGTTACATCATGAAATCTTTGAGCAACTTCCTCGTGAAGATAAGAGTTCACCCTTCAACTTCTGAATGCTCTCAAGAAACAATTTGAAGGGACTGACAAGATCCTTGCAAACAAGAAGAAGGTCGCACTGACAGACATGGACAATTTCAAGATGTTACCTCATGAAAGTCTCTTTGATGCATATTCTAGGTACAAAATTATTGTCAACAGGGTGAAGAAGCTCAAAGGTGAAAGATCGTAAGAGGATTTCAATATGAAATTCTTGAATAGTCTATCTCCTAAATGGGATACAGTGTACATGATCATACTACAAACTACAACCAATCTAGACACCGTGTCTTTGTTTGATCTATATGTTGAACTACAACATGAGCCAAAAGTCAACAAGACAACACAAGTAACTCCTTTGATAATCAAGAATTTGCCTTCGGAAATTCAGCACCTATGGCAAATCATTCTCAAAACTTGATTGCACATCGTAATCCAATCTTAAACCACTTTTCTTATCAGTTTTCCAACCGAGGACATGGAGCGTATCCTTATCAAAGTTTAAGTATGGCTCAACAGTACAATCATAATCCCTACATGCCAACTCAGCAACCTCTTCTGATATTGAAGAGTTAAGAACTCTTTAGATCGATTAGATCTTTAACAGGTAAATAAATAAGAATGACACACACAAGAACACACAATGAATCAATTTGTATGTCGAATGATTAAAATATAGTCACACCTCAGAAGAGCTTGATTAAGAACTTCCTCTGTAGAGGTGTGCTAGGGTTTACAGTAAAATAAATATGATATTTATGAAAAGTGTTAATGACAAGGATGCATGGATGCACCTTATATACTAAACCCTAGAAAGACAAACACGGTTGGAAAGGCCCAAACCGTAAGTACAAAGCAGACTAAATAACATATGCCTTATAACGCAACACAATATCTTCAACAATCTCCCCTTTGTGTAAAGTAAAACCATGGCCATGTTAATTCAACATTCAAGCACATTGTCACTGCGAACATTGCGGAGTGGAGAAATTGTGTGATACTCCCTTTTCAGTAAGAAATTCATCAAACGCTTGGTTGTTGAATTCAAGCCCATTGTCACAGCGAACGTTGCGAACCAACTTTCGCAGTTGAATTCAGATGCAACTACTCTTTCGTTTGGCTTGACTCCAAGAATAGCATTGGGTGCAAGGTGTAGAGTTACGCTTTGATTTTGCATCTTCTACAGAGAGTGAACATTTGTCTGAGTGAACATAATTAGGGTTTTGGGATTTCCAAAGCTGATTCCTTTCAGAGAGATTCTTCTTATATCTCCTATTACGTTTATGTTTCTACTCTGACCACTACTTTGGTGTTTTATGGATATTAGATTTGGGTTTTGGTCTTTCAGTGCGAGTTTCGCTCTTTAGAGAGGAGGTTTCACTTCTAGCATTGACTGGCTCTCTTGGAACCTTTTTGGTACCACTTGTGCTTGGCACATCAAAATGCATAGGCTTGTTAAGTGGTTCTGCCACATATCTGCCTTTGACTCTCCATGATGTTCTCTCAGACAGACCAACTGTTTCATCATCATTATCGATTAGAGCTGACCAGAAATGCTCCTCACAGCCTTCAGCATTATCAGTATTCACTATTGATGTTTGCTCGACTGTTTGCTGTTGTGTAACTCCTGTAACGGCGTAGACCTGATTTGGTGTGGTTTGAACCTTTTGAAATACCACAACCTTTTCTTTCAGAATTTTGGACTTAGATTGGGACAAGCGAGCGAACTCAACCGCATTTTCAGAAATGAGATTTTTGATAGGTTCAGGTTTGCTTTTGACAAATTCAGAACAGTCCACCTCATCCTCTACGGATATTTCACTCATATCATCATCCTCATTAAATTCGGAAGTATTCTCAACATCAATTTTGTTTTCTGAACTTAACTTGGCATTCAATGAGTCAAACTTCTGCATGGTTTCGGTTTTAATTTTTAATTTGTCATTTTTTTCCAAAAGGTTCTTAAGCATGTCCTTATGGTCCTTAGACTTGATGAAGGACTCTATTTTGTCAAGACCAATTCTATAAGCTGGAGAAATTTCATCAGAAGATACAACGGATTCACAATTATATACATCCGCATCAATTTTGTCCTCCTTAAATTCAAGGAAGGGTCGAATCATACTATGAATTTCCTTACTTATATCACAATTCAGTTTCAGTTGGGTAATATTTGAATATAAATGCTTAGAAATTAAACAAAAAAGATTTCTATGTTTTAAAAGCTTTAAATTATCCCTTTGCAAATAAATTGTCTCATCCTTAATCCTAACTAACTCGTTCTCCTTTTGCTCTATCCAGATCCGTTACTCCTCACTCTTCGAAGACACCCTGCTTAGTTGATCAGTTAGGTTAGAATTCTTCAGGCGATTTTGTGTTAAACTACCACTTAAACTAGAAAATTTATATTTTATTTCATTCAGTTCTTTTTCATAGTTTGTAACAAGGACTTTTAATGATTCGAGAATTGATTGTACATTTTTGATCAACTAATAACATTCGTTGATATGCTCTCCAACTGGTTTCACAGCGAAGCACCTGTCTTCTCGCTCCCTTGCTTCTCCTTTTGCTTCATCACAACCCACTACAGTAGTGTAGCCTCCCATTTCTGATACTCCGGCAGTCACCATTAAGCACTTCCCTGCACCTTCAGCTTTAACTTCTTTCGCCACGAAAGCCCTGCCATGTGTGGGCTTACGTACTTCTTTGTCCTCAGAGTCTGTGGACCAAACTTCCACACCACCAAACTCATCATCCACGAGATTTTCCGAAACAATTAAAGCATTCATAGTGTTGTTAGCAACAACTTTCTTCTTCTTTATTTCTTCTACCTTTCGCAGGTAGTAGGCGTAATGATCTTCGTTCTCGTTCTTTTCTGACATCTTTCTCAAAACACAATCTTTGGCAAAGTGATTTTTTCCTTTGCAAAATTGACAATCAAATCCAGAGTCACCAACAAGCTTACTATCCTTCTTTGTTTCTTCATGCTAAGGAGAGTTATTTGGTTCCTCCTTTGCTTTATCCGAACTGTAGCTTTCTTTCCAGTTTCGATTCTTGGAGTTAGGAAGCTTTCTTTGCACGAACTTCTTTGGATTAGAGACCATCAGAGCATATTCATCATTGGTTAGATCAAATTCTGATAGATCTAAATCTTCTTCTTCTTCTTTAGCCACGTTCTATCCTTTTGAAATGAGAGCTAAAGATCCCATGCTTGAAACCACATTCGTTTCTTTGGTCACTGGACTTTCGTGTGATTTAAGTATCCCCACTAACTTTGCCAACGAGTAGGCTTTGAATTGTTCATGAGCTTTTACTGTATACACCACCGTCATCCATTCGGTTCTTAGGCCGTTCATGAATGTGACCTTTTTCTTAATTACTTTATATTCTATGCCATGCTTTATCATTTTGCTAAGAAGGTGATTGAAACGATCAAAGGCTTGAATGAGCTTCTCTTCTGGTTTTTGCTTGATGTCTCCAAACTCTGAAAGCAGTAAATTTTGGATAGAATGCTTAAGATCCTCCTCGGTGGAATATAACTCCTTCAATCTATCCCATATCTCTTTTGTCGTCGTGTATGAACTAACTAACCGGAATGTGTCTGATTGTATGGCAAATCTGATCATTCTTAGCGCTTTAATGTTTCTTACAAGATTTTCCTTCTCGTCTTAAGGAACATCCTTTACATCAACCGTGAGTTGGTTGTACTCCTTTTGCGTCTTGATTGTTCTGTTTGTGCCAGGGTGAACAAACGGACCTACAGTAATCGCTTCCCAGATTAAGTATCCATTATCTTCCGAACCAATCACATAGTCTTCAAAATGATGCATCCAAACTTCATAATCTTGAGTATATAAGATAGGAATCCTGGTGGTTGATCCGATACTGTTGGCGATGTTGATTGGGTTCATTTGTGAATCGTCAATAGAAATGACGATTTTGTTTTCTTGTTCAAGATCAGACTAGTAAACAGAGTTAGGGTACGATCAAAGTCTAGGAACTGCGTCAATGAAGAATGATGGTTCTAGCAGATAACGATAATAGCGGAAACCCTAAAACTTTCTTCAACAGAAGAGATGTGTATGGATTACACAGTCTCCTGCTTTGATACCAGATGAAGAGTTAAGAACTCTTTAGATCGATTAGATCTTTAACAGGTAAATAAATAAGAATGACAAACACAAGAACAAGCAATGAATCAATCCGTATATCGAATGATTAAAATATAGTCACACCTCAAAAGAGCTCGATTAAGAACTTCCTCTATATATGTTTGCTAGGGTTTACAGTACAATAATATGATGATTATGAAAAGCGTTAATGACAAGGATGCATGCATGCACCTTATATACTTAACCCTAGAAAGACAAACACGGTTGGACAGGCCTAAACCGTGAGTACAAAACAGACTATTCAACATAGGCCCTATAACGCAACACAATATCTTCAACAAATCTCAAATGGGTACATGGCAAATCATCAAGCCTTTATTGGAACCACAATAGAATATCCTCAATTAATGAGGAAAATGAGTATGTAGAATGCTTGGCACTCCTGACCAAGTTCAATCTAAACATCAAGAAGTTTGTGAACAACCCAACTGGGAAATTCATAGCAAAAAGTTATCAGCAACCCCAACACTATCATCAGAACTCTGGAAACTTCCAAGGAGGAAGCAACAATCAATAAAGCTTCAATTCTCAGAATATAAATTCTGAAAGTTACAAGTCTCAAAGGACGAACAAAAGGGTTCAAGATAACAATTAGAAGTCCTATGATTATAATGAAGTCATCAGGTTCCACAACTACCAAGGTGAAAATCATTTGACCAAGGATTGCAAAATGAAGACCAAGAAGGTCAAAGATGAAGCATACTACCTTCAAACGGTGTAGCAGATCAAGAGGTAGTCAAAATACAAAGCTCTCATGGTCATGGAAACACCAAATGTTGATGTATGGGAAACAAATGATGAAATGGATCAAGCAAAAGAACTAGAAGCCTACAAAAGCTACTTCTGCTTCATGGCCGATGATAACAAAGAGCCTTCTCCTCTCCATAAACATGTTCTTGATGACATTGGCGATATTTCTAAAATAATCAAAGAATATGTCATCAATCCTGAATATCATGTCAATTACTACAAAGATGAACTGACTGACACTCAGTTCCGACTTGAAGAATTGAGATGTAATATGGCTAAGTTAGAAAATGACCTTGCAATCAAAATTGCGGCACATTTTACGTCATTTGAAAAATATGAAATTGTATTGAATTAACATGACATCATTGCAAAAGACAATCGTGAAATGTACGCCCAAATCAACACAAAAATCACTAGTTATAAGGCATCCAAAACCCTTCTTGAACAGAACTCACATGCCATTCTCAAGGGACTAAAACCATCATGGATAAAATATGGTCTTTCTTATGATGAAATGAACAAGGAAATCATGGGTATCAATACTCAGCAAGAGTTGTTACCCTGTGATCTCAGTCTCTTCAGAAGAGACAATTAGGATCAAGAAGAGGTGGTAACTGATGGGTTTTCAGCAAAAGAAGATTCCTATGTGCACATGCAAAACCCTAAAGCTTTGGATCTAGGTTTCTCGATTGTACATGCAAGTTATCCAAAGCTTGCAAACCCTAATCTAGCATACTATAAAATTTGAAATCTACAACTAATACAAGTTTAGATGATTACCTTTTGATAGTAACAAGAATCTTCAATCTTCAAGAGCTTAGTATCACAATTGTAATACCTCTAATGGCTCACAAACACCAAGGAAATAAGATGATCTAGAAAAGAGGAAGAGGAGGCACAATTATGGATATAGGAACTCTAGGATTTCTCTGGTAGCCGAAATTTGTAGCCCTAGGGGTCCTTCAATAGTTGAGCTACTAGGGTTTCAGTTAACACCCTAATTGGATAGCTTAGGCCTTAAGCAGTCCAAGGAACATTATGGAATAGGTCCCTTGGACGAAATCATAGTGGACTTCCACTCTAATTTCGTCCCCCTCATTTCCATAAGGACCCACAACCCAAATCCAATTATCTTATAATTGGCAATACCAGTCCCCTTAGTTCAGTTAATCTCTTTTAATCACAAAATTAATTTCCTAATTAATTCTTGATTAATATTAACTAACTAATATGATTTCTTGTTTAATATATTATTCATATAATATATTAATAAACCATAATATCCTCTCTCTCCATAGATCATCGTGTCAAGTTGCTTTGGTGAAGGCAACCCAAAAGGACCATGCACAACCGGTTCAAGTACATACCAAATATAGTTATCGACATAGACACCAATCCAACAGTCTCCCACTTGGATAAGTCTAATAACTATAAATGCAAGTACGACTTCAGGATCCGATTAGCAATCGTATCTCTCAAAAACCGTTGTCGAACTATGATCTTATCAGTAACCTGTCCTTAACATAAGGGTTCGTATAGTCCTCCGTTCTAGATATTGTGCAGACAATCACATGGAGCATAGTCATACTTATTTTCCAGCAGTATGTTTCTCGATCTCTGGATTGACTGACATAGAAATTAATTGAACACATCAATTCAGTCCTAACTGGGCCTGTCACATAAGTCAAACCAAATCAACGAGGGGCCTAGATATCGATTTTACCCTCTTAGGATAAAAGGACCAGATAAACTTCGACTTATATGCATTTACCATTTGCTCATGAAATTATGCACAATAATGCATTTTATAACATCAAGTTACTGATGCGTTTACGCATTATCAAGGCACGATTAACTTGCAATCAATAAACCACATATCTAGGTTTAAAGACTATATGATACTATCATCTTGCGATCATTCGTGATAAATTCCGTAAAGTGATACCAACAAGCGCGAGTTTAAACCAATGCTCAAATCTTATTTCATAATCACTCATGAACGTTACAGCAAACCTTTGATATGTCTAATACACTTTAGACAGTCTACAAAGAAATTCATGATATTCTTCTTTCATACATACTTCCAAAGTATGAGTGATTGTGGACTGTTCGAATATTCTTTTTATTCAGGAAGTCAAAACATGCAAAGTGAAACAATAGGTAGATAATTAAGATAAGATAGTAACCTTACTCATAAATATTACAACATTATTTAATCATCAAATGTTAATTACAATTTATCTATTACACATTATAAAACTATCTAATCTAAACTAGTATCATCCTTCAGCCCAATGCTCCTAGCGTGCTACAAGTGCTTAACCCTACTCAGTCTCTTCATAAGGGGATCTGATGGGTTATCCTCTGACGATACCCTCTTTACTAAAAAGAGTCCCTCTTCCACATGATGTCTAATAAAGTGATATTCCTTGTCGATATGTCGGGATCTAACATGATCCCTTGGTTCCTTGATCAAGGCAACCGCTGCTTCATTATCGTAGAAAATATCCATAGGCTGTTTTATGGCTGGCACAACTCCAAGGTCTCTGATGAAGTTCTTCAACCATATCGCCTCCTTTGACGCTTCGCTCGCGGCTATGTACTCTGATTCGCACGTTGAATCAACTACGGTCTCTTTCTTGGAACTTTTCCAAGTCACTGCTCCTCCATTCATGCTAAAGACCCAGCCCGACTGAGAACGGTAGTTTTCCTAGTCGGTCTGAAAACTTGCGTCACTATACCCTCGCACTGTTAATTCATCACTCCCTCCAAGGACTAGAAACTATTCCATGATCCGCCGAAGGTACTTAAGAATATTCTTGACTGCGGTCCATTGTGCTCTACCAGGGTTCCCTTGATATATGTTGACCATGCTTAAGGAAAAGGCCACATCAAGGTGAGTACAAGTCATAGTATACATGATCGAGCCACTGCGGAAGCATAAGGTACTCGACACATCTCTGCTATCTCAACTTTTGTACTCGGACTTTGAGTCTTACTCAACTTGGCATTGATTTGGATCGGTAAGTCCCTTTTCTTGGAATTCTACATACTAAAACGCTTTAGTACCTTGTCCAAGTAAGTATTCTAACTAAGTCCTATTAGTCTTTTACTCCTATTTCTCACTATCCTTATTCCCAGAATATAGGCAGCCTCTTCGAGGTCCTTCATAGTGAAACACTTCCCAAGCCAAGACTTAAATTTTTGCAGGGTCGGGATGCTGTTTCCTATGAGTAGTATGTCATCGATATACAATACGAGGAAGCTAACCATACTCCTACTGGCTTTGACATCGCTTCACAGAAAACCAAACTCTTTAACTTTCTCATCTAAACAAAGATTCCATCTGTGAGACACTTGTTTCAATCCATAAATGGATTTCTCAATCTTACACACTTTATTAGGATGCTTCGCATCGACAAAACCCTATGGCTGACTCATGTAAACATCCTCAGCCAACTTCTCATTAAGCAAAGCAGTTTTGACATCCATTTGTCATATTTCATAGTCATGAAATGCAGCAATGGCTAGCATCACCCTAATAGACTTTATCTTTGCAACTGGTGAGAAAGTCTCATTATAGTTAACTCCGGGAGTTTGACTAAAGCCCTTTGCAACCAATCACGCTTTATAAGTGTGTACCTTCCCATCCATGTCGGTCTTCTTCTTGAAGATCCACTTGCACCCGACCGTCTTATGAACTGGCACATTGTCAACCAAATTCCAAACTTGGTTGTCATACATGGACTGAATCTCATTGTCCATAGCCTCCTTCCATTTTGCAGACTCCGAGCCTGCCATGGCTTCCTTGTAGCTATTAGGTTCATCCAAATTTATTAGTGTACTGTCACTAATAAACATATCACCCTCACTTGTTATATGAAAACCATACAACACAGGTAGAACACTAACTCTATTGGAACGTCTGAGATGTAAGGAGTCATCAATCGGTTCAACAGGAGTTTCCTCCTCAAGTTGAGCGCCAGTGTTAGAGGTTCCTTCATCGTTCGATTCTTGAAGCTCGTCAAGATCGATTTTCCTCCCATTGTCCCCTTGGCTTATGAGTTCTCGCTCTTGGAAATCCCCTCTCCTCGCAACGAAGACAACATTTTCACTCAGTCTATAAATGAGATATCGAAAGAACTTCTGAGGATAGACGATGAAAATACACCGCTTAGTACGAGGTTCGAGCTTGTCATGAGTCTCTCGTCTTATGAAAACCTCGCAACACCAAACCTTGATACGTTCCAACGAGGGAGCTTTCCCTGTCCATATCTTGTCAGGTATTTTGACAACCTTCTTTGTAGAGAGTAAGTTAAGGATATCGGCGGCAGTCTCTAAGCCATACCCACAGAATGAGATAGGTAGAAAAGCACGACTCATCATGGAATGAACCATGTCTAGAAAGGTTCGATTATGCCTCTCATCTACACTGTTCAACTATTGTGTCCTAGGTGGCATCAATTGCAAAACGATTTCCCATTCCTTGAGGTAGTCGTGGAATTCAAAACTAAGGTACTCTCCACCTCGATCGGATCGAAGCATGTTGATTTTCCTGCTCAGTTGATTCTCCACTTCCTACTTAAATTCTTTGAACTTTTCAAAAGTTTCTGACTTGTGCTTGATTAAGTAGATATACCCATATCTGCTATAATCATCGGTGAAAGTCACATACAAACGGCTTTCATACCTTATGGTGGATCTAAAGGGCCCACACACATTGGTGTTTATGAGATCCAATAAACCCTTACCCCTTTCACAAGTACTAGTGAAGGATGACTTGGTCATATTTCCAAGTAAACAAGACGCGCACACGTCATCGTACTTAAGGTCAAATGACTCCAACACTCCATCCTTTTGAAGTTGGGCTATGTGCTTCTTGTTGACATGTCCAAGACGACAATGCCACAAGCATGCTTTGTCCACAATATTGGAAGATTCGATATGAAACACATCATTTCCTAAGTTTTCTACAACCATCACAGTTTCATATATTCCATTACAAGGCAATGCTTCAAAATCGAAAACACCATTAAGAAAAGCATCAATAGAACGTTTTTCATTATCAAACGAAAATCTAAATCCTTGTCTATACAAACCATGAAAATAAATGATGTTTCTTGCCATTTCTGGCAAATAGCAACAATTATTCAACTCTAGTCCTAACCCACTACTAAGCACTAAAGAGTAAACTCCAATCTTGGTGACAGGCGACGATCTTCTGTTCCCTATGATCAAGTTTATCTTCTCATGCTCCACATCCCTATTTCTTCTTAGGCCCTGCGAAGGACGGCTTAATCTTCCCATCCTTGATATCTTGTAGTTATTTCAGGCAACTTCGTTTCCAATGCCCCTTCTCATGGCAGTAGTAGCCCTCTGCATCATTTAGGTTGGAGGTGGGTGCAGCTGGACCAGCCTTGGTGCCAGTAGAAGAGGTTCCATCATGGGACTTTCCAATATGGTCGGTCTTTGAAGGAGCCTTCCTCTTACCCTTTCTCTGCGCAATACCCAAGACGGGGGAAGCTGTAGAGGGAGTTGATACAACAAAATTATCCTTGAGGTTGCTCTCAGCAGTCCTCAACAAGCCTTGAATCTTGCTCAAGTTGATCTCCTCTTTGTTCATGTGGTAGGTCATGCAAAACTGGTTGAAGCAAGGTGGCAGTGATTAAAGGATGATATCAGTCGCCAGCTCTTGATGGAAGTTAACATTTAACTTTAGTAGGCGGTGAACATATCTCTGCAGATGAGCATTGACAGACTCTTTGTCTCTCATCTTGGTCGTGATCATCAAAGTGATGATCTCGTACCTTTCCTTCCTGGCACTTTGGTGGTACCGGTCCAGCAAATCCCGATACATCTCATATGGATAGTAGTCCTGGTAGGATTTCTGGAGTTTTGCAGTCATAGTCGCGAGAATGATCCAATGGACTTTCGTAGCATCTCGCTCGTGGGCCTCAAAGGTAGCTATCTCCTCGGGTGTAGCAGTGTTGACATTCACCTCCTTCATCTCCTTTTCGAGGACATACTCCTTGTCCTCGTAGCGGATAACCATTCGGATGTTCTGGATCTAATCATTAAAATTGGTCCCATCAAAGATCACCCTCCCACACAAGTTCATGAGTGAGAATGAGTCGGATGAGGTTAAGCCTGAAGCGTTGTTGTTGTTCGAGTTAGACATCTAAAAATGAAAAGAGACAAAGTGTGATTAGATAATAATCCCCAATTAAACACCCAAATGAGAAATTAGAGCTAGGATCCAACAACATTATTTGCAATTAAGAAGAAGGATGCCGTAATCTAAATAGCAAATAATTTGAAGGTAAGTGAATGAAGATTCACTAATTTCCACCATGAAAAACAAAAGGAATTCACTTTTTAATGTATTGAAAACTCCTAGATCTTTTGAGATTCATTGAACTTTTTAATGACATGTTTAAATCTCGATATGCCCTTCAATTTTGTGACTGAATACCAAGGATCACAAACATGGTGTGAATAACCATGAAAATGTTCATGGTGCCCCCAATGTTACAATCACCTAATCAATGTGTCGGTTAGCCATACACGCTCCATTGATCTATAACAAACATCGAGTCACCCATTTCCACCTTTGTTTAGAGCCAAATTTGTGTACCGGCTAACCACACATGCTCCACTAAGGTCTTAGCAAGGGTACAAAGTGTAATTTCATGGAATAACATCAGATTCACATTTTTCCTAAAGTAACTAAGATTGAGAATTTTATAAAAACATTTAGTTACTTTATTAATCATTATACTTTTAATGAGGAATTGGTTGCCCTATCCTACCCGTTCGGCTAACGACCCTCCACCAATCAAGGAAGCGGTAGGTGAGAGTGGACACTCATTAAACATCCATTTTATAGGCCATAACCTTATACCCCCTTATCGATCGACTTCGAGAATGAGGCCTACTAATGGTAAGACTAGCATTTATCTTATAAATATATAATAATTATTTTTATAATATTATAATAGTATAGGGGTGAATTTTAAACTTGTAAAATTTTAGGGTTTGGAATTTAATTATTTCAAAACTAAACTTTTAATCAAAATTTTAAATTCCAAAACTTGAGGGCAAGTTTTGAACCTTTTCAAAACTATTTAGATCAAAATTCAAATAATACAATTAAACAATTCATTTGGTGATTATGTAACTTTGACTTAATCCAATTTCATGCAAGTTAATTGATCCAATAATTCAAATAATTAGGGTTTATTAAATAAACAATAATTATATAATTAAGTGATCAAAATCTTTTATATTGACTAAGATAATCGGTAGGAATCACTAAAATTCAGATTTTATTAATTTAAAACATTTTTAGGAATTATCCCATGTCAAAATAAGCCAAAATCCCAAAAATCCATTTGTCTGACAGCCCGACTCGCCGAGTTTCCAGTTGAACTCATCGAGTTCAGCTTGGGACTCAACGAGTTTGTCAGGAAGTGGGAAAAAAAATTCGATTGCAACCAAAGGACAAACAAACAATACATCAAATACAATAGAAACCAAGCAAAGGCTCTGATACCAATGATGGGTTTTGAGCAATAGAACATTCCTATGTGCACATGCAAAACCCTAAAGCTTTGGATCTAGGTTTCTATATTTTACATGCAAGTTATCAAAAGCTTGAAAACCCTAATCTAGCATACTATAAAATTTGAAATCTACAACTAATACAAGTTTAGATGACTACCTTTTGATAGTAACAAGAATCTTCAATCTTCAAGACCTTAGTATCACAATTGTAATACCTCTAATGGCTCACACACACCAAGGCAAGAAGATGATCTAGAGAGAGGGAGAGGAGGCACAATTTCGGTAATAGGAACTCTAGGGTTTTTTTGGTAACCGAAATTTGTAACCCTAGGGGTCCTTAAATAGTTAAGCTACTAGGGTTTCAGTAAAAACCCTAGGTGGATAGCTTAGGCCTTAAGGAGCCCAAGGAACATTCTGGAATAGGGCCCTTGGACGAATTCATAGTGGGCTTCCACTCTAATTTTGTCCCCCTCATTTCCATAGGGATCCATAGCCCAAATCCAATTATCTTATAATTGGCAATACCAGTCCCCTTAGTTCAATTAATCTCTTTTAATCATAGAATTAATTTCCTAATTAATTCTTTATTAATATTAACTAACTAATATGATTTCTCTTTTAATATATTATTCATATAATATATTAATAAACCATAATATCCTCTCTCTCGATAAATCATCCTGTCAAGTTGCTTTGGTGAAGGCAACCCAAAATGACCATGCATAATGGGGTCAAGTACATACCAAATATAGTTATGGGCTTAGACACTAATCCAACAGTAACTTTCAGTCCTGATGTAAATACCACTTCATTCTCACACATCCCATTAGAAGTCATAGCATCCTATGATCTTCCAGACTTGGACACTAAGTCTGACTCTCCAATAGAATTTTCTATTGAATGTTCCACCATGGAAAGTTTCAATTCAAAAGATGCCACTTCTGAAAAATCAAATATCCCTGACTCAACATCTAGCGATAAACAACCCAAATAATATGAGCCAATAGGGTATTCGAAGATTGAACCCATTGAATTCCTTATTCAAGAAACATTCCCATATCTTAATGCTTTTGTTTCTCGAACAAAGGACTTAGGATGAAAATATTCTTAGAAACAACAGACTGGGAAGTCTCCAATTCAAGTCAGCAAGGATGAAACCTTGAAGACCATGAGTAATGAGAAAAATGTTGTTGAGATACTGAAGAAACCTTTTTTTCCAACAAAATTTAATTCACCCAGTCCTAAACAACAAGAGACAATTATAAAGCCAACTAACGTCTCAAAGGATAAGGGAAATGAGAAAATTGATGTTTCTAAAGAACAAGGTCCAACTTTAGTCCACACTTCTAAACCTAAAGTGGTTAAAACAACAAATAATGACAAGGATAGAAAGACCAAAAGAATACCAAAGGCTAAGCCAAGCCAAGGGAAGACCAGACATACCAGTCCACCTAAAACTTTAACGAATCAAAAAACCTCTCCTTCAAAACCTCTCCAGACCCAATAATCTTCCATATTTGTCTGAAATGATGAGACCAAGACTTGTTTAAACCAATGCATTAATGTATAAGAATAGCAATTACCCTATGAATTATATTCTTGTTCCATATTGTGGTTTTACTCCATCCATAGGAGGGAATCACATATTTGGGGGAAACTCTAGATTTCCAATGATCAATAAGTTTGGGGGAAATACCCGGTTTCCCATGTTTGATCAGTTTGGAATGCCAATGAACTTTGGATTTCCTTCTCTGAGAATTCCTACTCATTTCACCAACCCACCTTCTTTCCCACAAGCCAAACCTTAAAAAAGCCCTCTAAGATATCTAAAACCAAATTCACTAAAAACGAAGAAAAAACCAAAGAGGTTAATGCAAAACAAGAAAATACTATCCAAATTCCAACAAGTCCAAAGAAAGCTAACACTCAAGGACCCAAACAAACATGGGTACTTAAACCTTCTCTCTAAATGCAGGCTTTAAGTGTTGGGGTACCACATGACAATACATGGTACATTGACAGTGGATTCTCCAGGCACATGACCATGCACAAAGGTTATCTCGGAGATTTAAGGATCACAACGCCATGTCAGTATGTTACTTTTGGAAACAACATGAATGGAGATGTTATAGGACATGGAAATATATCAAACGGGAACTTCATCGTTAAGCATGTAGCATATGTAGATGGTTTGAAACATAATCTTATCAGTGTTGCACAATTGTGTGAAAATGATCATGAGGTTTTGTTCACCAAAACCAAGAGTGTGATTATCGATACCAACAAGCACATCCTTGCTGATTCCCCACAAAATGGGAACATGTATCATCATGATATTGAACTAATTGAGGGAACCCCATATATCTGTCTTCTTTCCAAAGCTGCTTCTAACAACAGTTGGTTGAGGCATAGAAGACTCTCTCACCTCAACTTTGGTTATATCAACAAACTCATTAGAAAGGATCTTGTGAGAGGACTACCATTGTTAAAACTTGACAATGATATACTTTTTGTTGCTTGTGAACAAGGAAAAATTTCTAAATCTCCGCACATAAGTATAACAAAACACAGTGTATCAGAACCTCCTCAGCTTATACATATCGATCTATGTGGTTCCACTATAGTTCTTAGCTTAAGTGGTAAGAAATATATCCTTGTGATTGTTGATGACCATACCAAATTCACTTAGGTGTACTTTTTGCGAAACAAATATGAAACCACCAATGAACTTGTTAAATTCATTCCCTACATAGAAGTTAGGGTAGGCAAGCCACTTAGAAGGCTGAGAAGTGCAAACGGTGGTGAATAAACAACGCCTTAGATAGCTTTCTTGTATTCAAAGGCATCGAGCAAACAATTTCTGCACCCTAGACTCCACAACAGAATGGTGTAGTTGAATGGAAAATGGGACATTATGTGAAGCTACTCGATCCATGTTGATCTTCATAAACCTACCACAATACTTATGGGCTGAAACCATTGCGGGCGCGTGTTTCACTCAAAAGAGATCCCTAATAAACAACAGACTTGAAGTCTCTCCTTATGAAGCAATGAACAAGAGGAATACCAACGTCAAATTCATTCACATCTTTGGTTGTCGTTTCTACATTAAGAACGATAGGGATCAACTAGGAAAATTCGCACCCAAGGGTGGTGAAAGCATCTTGCCTGGGTATAGCCTTCATGTAGCATCCTATAGAGTTCTGAACAAGCGAACCAGGGTGATAGAGGAAAGCAATGATGTCACATTTGATGAAAGTTACGTAAATGTTTTTGAATCCAAATTACTTTTCTCCTCCAATGGTAGTACCTTTTGATAAAATGAACCAGCCATCATCGGCAAATGCTTCTACTCCAGTCCATGCTATTAAAGTAGATTTTGAATTCCTCTTTCCAACTCAACACTCAGCCTTAGAATCAGAAAATCTCACAAAAACAACTTCTCCTGATGTCTCTCAACCTCATCAACCATCAAAACACTCCAATTCCACCAAAGTTTAGGTTAAAGGGGAACCATCTTCAAATGATTATATTCCTAGAAGTCCTTCAGAATCTTCTGAACCATCTACCCCAACCTCCCATCGTCAATCTAGACTAGTCATAACACCAAGCACTGCAACTTTTGAAGAGGAACCACCTTTGGATTGTTCCATTCTTAAAGATGTGTTACAATCCTCCCAACCATCAAGTCCATGGTTTCAGGGCGGAACCCCTCTTGACTGATTCCAGTCCTTCAAGTTCCTTCACATCTACTCCATCTATTGAATTCAAGCATGTAATAGTTGAAAGGGAACCACCTGTTTCAGGTAGTTCTATACTCTTTCAAGATGATCTTTTTGAAGGAACATTCACTTCTGACTACCTACCTCATCCAAAATAACAATATGAGGTAGTCTGCACTCCTCAAATCCTTAAGGAATCGTGTCTCACAAAATGGACAAAGGGTCATCCAGCTGAACAAATCAAAGGTGATATGGATTCTAGAGTAGTGACTCGTTCAGCAACCAAGAATGACTACTTATATGCAAGCCTTATATCCATGATAGTGCTCAAAGGAATCAAAGAGGTTCTACAACTTGCAGATTGGGTAAAAGCAATGCAAGAAGAGTTAGTTAAATTTGAACGCAACAACATGTGGGACTTAGTGCCAACACTAGAAGGAGTATCAGTTGTTGGTTCAAGATGGGTTTACAGGAACAAGAGTGATGAAGATGGAGTCATCATCAAGAACAAAGCCATACTAGTTGTCAAAGCCTACTTGCAACAAGAAGGCATAGACTGTGATGAAACCCTTGCACCTATTGCAAGAATAGAAGCCATTAGGATTTTCTTGACATTTGTTGCACACAAGAACTTTAAGGTTTACCAAATGGATGTCCAGTGTACATTGTTGAACGGCGAAATCGATAAGGATGTCTATGTTCAACAACCTCCTGGATTCAAAGATCCAAAGTTCCCTAACCATTTCTATAAGCTTCAAAAGGATGTCTATGGATTTAAGCAAGCACCAAGACTCCAAATTTCAAGTTTTTGGGATTGCTGCCATGAGTTGTTGTGCTACCAATTGAGTAACATTAGGTGTTTCGTTGTGTGGGCGCTCGCGAGTAGGCCTTCTTGCCATGGTTCTAAGACACAAGAGAGAAAAAAATACATATAAATATATAAAATAATGTATAATGTCTAATTCACTACCATTTTTAAAAATATATGTGTTGTCAAATTAACGGTTTGCATTATTACTATGCATATAGATTTGAGAAAAGAAAGAAAGAATTAAAATCTTTTTATTCAACAATTGACTAAATAAAATCTAGGGTTTGATCTGATAGTAAAGTTTTCAAAAATAAAATCTTTTTCATGACGATACATCATTCCCAAAACGATACATCATTCCCAAAATAAAGTTTTAATGTTTCTCTAAAAAGACACCCAACATGGGTTTTCATTTCATGATAAAATAAAATACTAAAATTAGAACCAAATACAAATCCCTATCCCAATAGGAAACATCCACATCATTATTAGTAACAGCCCTCCAAACACATAACATGTGGTCATTGCACGACCTGCCAATCTCCTGGCAACTCTAGCAGTATCATTAGCCTCCATAGCATGTTGAAACAGGATGCCCATTCTTGTTATCACCTCATCCAAAACCTCTTAATGCTCATCTATCACTGTGACACTCTGTCGTAGATCCTCTACCATCCACTGCATTCTTCGGGACTCCTCCGGTCCTGTCATGTTGGGTCCCACCCTATTGGGTCCTGCTCCATCAAATGATACCCCCACGAGCCTAGAGACGTTCTTCGTTGCAGTGTGTTGGATACGAGGTCCGGAGGGTAGCGGTCGTGATAACACCGATACAGGAGATGCCTCGCGTTACCAACTCGGGGAGCTGTCGTTGTTGATCTCCACCGAGTATCACGTGTCTTTCGTGTCTTCCGAGGGGTCTTCTTCCAAAGAGGTGGGGGGATCATGTCGAGGAATAATGGTGATATAGCCGGACTCATCAGCCAAGAGGGTATCACGAGAGGATGACGATGTCGAAATAATGGACTGAGACATAGTTTTAATGAGTTATGAAATAAATAACAATGAATGCCTATAATATGCAATTCTTACACACACCAAAATTCACCGTTTAATTTTTGAAATAAAATTTTCACAAAAATTTGGTTGAACATTTTCCCATTATAATTAGCTCAAGCTTTGTATAAATCTTTCCTTAATTAAACATAGGTGATCAGGCTATGTTTAATTGAGGACCCTACAACTCCCGACCTAATTACATTAGTAGAATGTTCAATGTAAAAAAAAATTTATACATTTTGGTTATAGGTTGTGTTTTCTTAAAAGAAAACTGATGTTCCCCATAACTTTAGCTCTGATACCATTTCTGTCACACGCCGCTAAAGCGGAAATGCAAGATATGATAGCAATAAAGGTTTCATTGAAAAAGATAAAGATACATCACCATAGTAATAGTTAAAAGCTTACAACCCATAATTCAAACAAAACAAATACAAGTTTTCGAAAATGACATTTTTCAAAAGATAACTTCATAAAATAACTTCCACGTGATGCAACATGCTCTATGATGATGAATCTTCATACCCACTTACTAATTATTTCCTGAAAAAGCATGTAAAACGAGGGTCAACTATGAAAATAGTTGGTGAGTTCACAAGTTTACAAAATCAAGATTAGGTATAAAACTTTCCATGAATACAAGTACATTGTTATAATGTGATGTTCATCACATGTATCACGGTTTTAAGACCATGCATGGAAATATTTTTTTTATAGTGGGCTTATGGTTCATGATTCACTAGATTGGGCTAGGACCGATTGGGTGCTCCATGGAGGTTAAAACCCATGGATCATGGAGAAAATGAAAAAGTTATGCACATTAGGGTTTACATGGTGTAACCCTACATGTGGCACACTATATAAAGAGCCCGATGGAAAGAAAAATCGGCACTAAGACTATAAGGGTGAGGTCTAGCCGATTTAGTGATCAAGTGTTCTTCTCTCAAGTTATTCCAAGAGTTGTGGTGTTGTGTGAAACATTTGAGGCATCACATTTGGGGTGCTAGGCTCACAAGGTCTTAAGGAATCCAAGCTACAAGAAAGGTATGTCATTCTACTAGTTTTTTATATTACAAGTACCCCATGCCATGCTAGTTAGGATGAAAACCTTGGAAAATCAAATTTGCATGAATATTAGAGAAAACGTAGATCCAAGGTTTCTAGGGTTGCATGTAAACCATAGAAGTGTTAGAATGCTCAAAACCCATCAGTGGTATTAGAGACTACGCTTGATTTCTTGATATTTGATGTAAAATGCTTGAAAAAAAATCAATTTTTTCCCACTGTTCAGTGGACTTGCGGAGTCCATGGGGGGTCTCGACGAGTCCAAGCGAATCTGCATCCTACTCGTCAAGTAGGCTCTTGCACTCGGTGAGTAGGAGCTGATGTGTGCAGATTTTTGAGTTTTGCTGCTAGAAATGGACTAGAATCATTACCCTAAACTGTTTTGGTAGTGTAATAATTATCCTAATCCATTTTCAATGGTTATTATCAAAATTTCAAGTTTTATATGTGTTTATATGATTCTTGAAATTATCGATATGAATATTTATGCTTATGAGTTTTAATAAGATCATAGGAATTATGTGCAAATTGTTTGATTATGTGATTCTTGATCTAAGTGTAATTGATGGAGTCGATAATTTTTCCTCAAGTTATGGATTACCAAAAGTCATTTCTGTAAAAGAGCCATTAAAGGACCATAGGTTACATAAAATGAAGAGTCTTCATTTTTAATAAACCATTAAACTCATAAGTTATGAATATGAAAGGTTTAAATAGTTTCAAAGCTTGCCCTCATGTTTTGGAATTTGTAAATTCACTTTAGAAAACTTTAATCACATAACCTAGAGTTTTAAAAGTCAAATTCAACCCTTGTACTTTATAATATTATATGTTAATAATATATATATATATATATATATATATATATATATATATATATATATATATATATATATATATATATCTATATATATATATATATGCATACGAGCAAGTCAGTTTTACCGTTAGTAGGCCTCATTCACGAAGTCGGTCTATAAGGGGGGTATGAGGTTGTTGCCTATAAAATGGCATCTTAATGGGTGTCCACTCTTACCCACCGCTTCCTTGATTGGTGGAGGGTCGTTAGCCGAACGGGTAGGACAAGGACTATAATCCTCATTAAAAGTATAATGTTTATCATAGATCGGTAACCGACACAATAACATGGACTAGTACGGGTGGCAACGGGTGACCTAATGTTTATCAAAGATCGGTGGAGCGTGTGTGCATAACCGACACATCAATTAGTTGATAAATAGTAAGGGTACCAAGTTAATTTGCATGGTTATTCACACCTTATTTGTGATCATCGACATCCCAGTCACAAACTTGTGAGGGCACAATCGAGATTTAAACATGCCATTGAAAAGCTCAATGAATCTCAAAAGAATCTAGGAGTTTCAATCCAATTAAAACCTACTAATTTATTTCGTTTTTCATGTTGGAAATTGGTGAATCGTCATTCACCTACCTTCAAATATTTTATAGCTTGGATTACTGCATCCCTCTTCCAAGTTATATAGTATTGTGTTGGGTCCTATCCTGAATATTACATTTGGATGACTTATTATGGATCCTATATCTAATCTAAACTTGTCTTTCTTCTTTTTCAGATGTCTTCCAACAATGTTGCTTCTGGCTCAAAACCTATCGGCTCCATCTTTCTCATGAACCTTTGTGGGAGAGTCATCTTTGATGGTTCAAACTTTAATGATTGGATCAGGAACATTTGGATGGCCACGCGTTACGAGGACAAGGAATATGTCCTTAACAAGGAGCTAAAAGAAATTAATGAGTCTATTGCTACTCCAGAGGAGATCGCTGACTTTAGGGCACATGAGAGAGATGCTACCAAAGTGGCATGTATCATGTTGGCCACAATGATAGCTGAACTCCAGAAGTCTTATGAGGACTTTTACCCTTTTGAGATGCACATGGACTTGATGAATCACTACCATCAAAGTGCTTTTCAAGAGAGGTATGAAATCATCTCTTCCATGATAACAACCCAAACGAAAGATGGTGAATCCATCATGGGCCACATGCAGAAAATGAAAAGGTTTGTGGACCGTCTGCTAATGTTGAATGTGAACTTTCCCGAGGAGTTGGCTATTGATATCATATTGCACTCCTTACCTACTTGTTATGATCAGTTCCGAATGATCTATCACATGAACAAGGAGGAGGTCACAGTCAGCAAACTTCAAGGACTTTTGAAGACTGCTGAAACCGGTCTCAAGGGTAAATCGGTTGTTACTACTCCTACTCCTAACACCGCCCCTGTTCTGGAAATTGGGCAAAGTAGAGGGAAGAAGAGGAAGACCCTTCGAAGGGTACCAAGGGAAAGTATGTTGATGGATCCTCTTCAATTAGAACCAAAGGTGGTTATGTCACTCCTTCTTCCAACCCAAAGGAAGCTCAATGCTTTTATTGTCAGGAAAAGGGGCACATGAAACGAAACAACCCCAAGTATCTGCAAGATGTTAAGGATGGGAAGGTCAAACCTACCCATGCATGTATTTACACTATATTGTCTAATAACTCATTACATTCTACTTCTTGGGTTCTTGATACAGGTTGCGGTATTCATATACGCTCTGATTTGCAGGGCCTAAGAAGAAGTGAGGATGTGGAGCACGGAAATATAAACTTGATCATGGGGAATAGGAAAGCTTCACCTGACACCAAGATTCGAGTTTATTATTTGTTGCTAAGTTGTGTGTTAGTGTTAGATTTAAATAAGTGTTGGGTTAAAATATGGTTTATACTTTGATTTTCTGGGCAAATGTATTTTTCTGTAATATTTTTGGAGTTTACGGTCATGTTTACAATTGAGTTTATGGTCGTAAACACCTTACGGCCGTAAACCCATTAACGGCCCATGTTCTCCGGCCCATGTTCCCCTTGTATATATATAGGTGTTAGGGTGAGGAGTAGAGACTAATGAACATGAAGAGAGTTTACGGCTAGAGAAAATAAGGAGCGTATGTGTGTAATTGTGTGAATCTTTTGTATCTGGAACTTTAATTCTAATCAATTCATACAGAGATTCATATTATTCTTCTTCTCCTTCTCTTCTATTTTATCTTACATCATCCGTTTGATTGGGATTCCGCACCATCAAACGGATCTGATTGATAGACAGGAAAATTAGGGACTTACAATTGGTATCAGAGCCAAGTTGTATCAGTCAATTTTGTCAGGTTTAGAGCTTTATTTGATCTTATTTTCGAAATATTCTTGCGTTTTTGGATAGATCTCTGAAAAATAAGGGGGAGATTGCTGGGTCAAAATATGCTTTATACTTTGCTTTTCTGGGCAAATGTATTTTTCTGCAATATTTTTGGATTTTACGGTCATCTTTACAGTTGAGTTTACGGCCGTAAACACCTTACGACCGTAAACCCATTTACGGCCCATGTTCCCCTTGTATATATAGGTGTTAGGTTTAGGAGTAGAGATTGATAAACCCTAGAGATTCTACGGCCAAGAGAGAGAGAGGAATAGAGAGCATATTGTGTGAGAGAATCTATTGTAAGCAATTTCATTTATATCATCAATACAATCAAGATTCTTAATATTCTTCTTCTCCTTCTCTTTTATTTAATCTGATATCATCCGTTTGATTGGGATTCCGCTCCATCAAACGGATCTGACTGATACACATGCAAATTAGGGACTTACAATTGGTATCAGAGCCAAGTTGTATCAGTAAATTTTGCCAGATTTGGGGCATAATTTGATCTTATTTTCGAAATATTCTTACGTTTTTAGATAGATCTCTGAAAAATAAGGGGGTTTGTTCTTCATGTTTATCATAAAAAAGGGTTTTTGATCGAGTTTTGGAGCTTCAAAGTCGAAAAATCGGTGTTTTTGATCGGATTTTACGGATGGCGGCTAGGGTTTCGGAGTTCACGGCAGGAGTTTACGGCCGGAAACTGTTCACGGTCGGCGGAGGATTGCGGCCGGTGTTTGTGGTCCGATGATTTCACAGCCTCGATTTGCGGCCCCGAAGTTTCCGGCCTCGCAAGAAGCAGCCTCGCCCAACACCTCGTCCTCGCATAGCAGTGACCTGGCCTCGCTTAGAAAATATCATACGCGAATTCTGGAGGTGGCGGGTTTCGAACCCGCAACCTCCAGTCAACAAGCATGCGCCTTACCCAACTCATCTAGCCGCATCCTTGTTTCTTTCCTTAGAAATTTTAACTATAAACTGTTATTCTCGGTTTCAACTTTCAAAATTTGACACTTTTAACCCAAAATTCAATTCCTTTTAATTTTAAATTCCTTTTTTTATCCAAATTTAAAATAAATAAATAATAATAATAAAAAATAAAAACAATAATAATAATAATAATAATTATTAATAAAAAAATATAATTTAAATTAAAATTAATAAATAAAATTATATTTTAATTTTTGACTTTTATTTTTAACTTTTGATCTTAAATTTTGACTTTGACTTCCATGTTTGACCTTTGATTTTAAACTTTGACATTTTCGTTTAACTTTTAAAATTTCAAATTTAACTTTTCGGTTTGACTTTTAAGTTTGACTTTTAAGTTTGACTTTTGAGTTTAACTTTTTAAATTTGACTTTTAAGGTTGACTTTTATAATCAAAGGGTTTGACTTTTATGTTTGATTTTGGCTTCTAATTGTGCTTTTTAATTGATTTTAAGGTCTACGAGGGAGTTGAAACATTAAAGAGAGTTGACAGGATATGTTAAGACAAAATTTCAACATTTTTGATTATATCCCTGGAGAAACCCTCGAAACTCAGTTGTAGCGATTTACTACACTTATTACCGAGATGAATATAGCTGGGATCTTCTTGTCTAAATCTGAGATAAACAAAAAGCTATTGAATTCACTTCCAAAATCGTGGGATATGGACGTGGCTATCATCAAGAAGACAAAAGATCTCAATCGTCTTAGTCTTGTTGATGTAATTGAAGAACTTGATGCTTTGAAGTGTGGAAATACAATGAGTTCTGCAAACATCTCGGTCAATGAAGTTTCAGATTCTCAATCATGTGAAGTTTCATGTACACTATCTAGTGAAGATACGATTAAATTTCTTCGGGAACAAATTGATTTATTAAAAACAGAAGTTGAGTACCTAAGATATGAAGGATATCAACTTAGGAAACGACAGAAACCCCTAAAGGCTTAATTAGAAGCAAAAACCAAGGACTTTAGGAAGCTTCAGGATGAGTATAGAAACAAGTGTGAAAATTATGACTATATTAAGAGACAACTTGTATCAGGCAAATTAGGAACTTACAATTGGTATCAGAGCCAAGTTGTATCAGTCAATTTTGTCAGATTTGGAGCATTATTTGATCTTATTTTCAAAATATTCTTGCGTTTTTGGATAGATCTCTGAAAAATAAGGGGGGTTTGTTCTTCGTTTTTTTCATAAAAAAGGGTTTTTGATCGAGTTTTGGAGCTTCAAAGTCGAAAAATCGGTGCTTTTGATCGGAGTTTATGGCCGGCGGCTAGGGTTTCGGAGTTCACGGCCGGAGTTTATGGCCGGAAACTGTTCACGGTCATGCGGCCGGTGTGTGCGGTCCGAGGAGTTCACAGCCTCGGTTTGCGGCCCCGGAGTTTACGGCCTCGCAAGAAGCAGCCTCGCCCAGCACCTCGTCCTCTCATAGCAGTGACCTGGCCTCGCTTAAAAAAAAATCATACGCGAAATTTGGAAGCGCCGGGTTTCGAACCCGCAACCTCCAGTCAACAAGCCTGCGCCTTAGCCAACTCATCTAGCTGCATCCTTGTTTCTTTCCTTCGAAATTTTAACTATAACCTATTATTCTCAGTTTCAACTTTCAAAATTTGAACCTTTTAAACCAAAATTCAATTCCTTTTAATTTTAAATTCCTTTTTTATCCAAAATTAAAAATAAATAGATAATAATAATAATAAATAAAAATAAAAATAATAATAATAATAATAATAATAATAATAATAATAACAATAAATAAAATTAAATATAAATATAATTTAAATTAAAATTAATAAATAAAATTATATTTTAATTTTTGACTTTTATGTTTAACTTTTGACTTTAAATTTTGACTTTGACTTCCAAGTTTGACATTTGACTTTAAACTTTGACATTTTCGTTTAACTTTTAAAATTTCAAATTTAACTTTTCAGTTTGACTTTTCAAGTTTGACTTTTGAGTTTAACTTTTTAAATTTGACTTTTAAGGTTGACTTTTATAATCAAAGGGTTTCACTTTTAAGTTTGATTTTGGCTTCTAGTTGTGCTTTTTAATTGATTTTAAGGTCTACGAGGGAGTTGAAACATGAAAGTGAGTCGTCAGGATATGTTAAGACAAAATTTCAACATTTTCGATTATATCCCTGGAGAAACCCTCGAAACTCAGTTGCAGCGATTTACTACACTTATTACCGAGATGAATATAGCTGAGATCTTCTTGTCTAAATCTGAGTTAAACAAAAAGCTATTGAATTCACTTCCAAAATCGTGGGATATGGACGTAGCTATCATCAAGAAGACAAAAGATCTCAATCGTCTTAGTCTTGCTGATGTAATTGAAGAACTTGATGCTTTGAAGTGTGGAAATACAATGAGTTCTGCAAACATCTCGGTCAATGAAGTTTCAAGTTCTCAATCATGTGAAGTTTCATGTACACTACCTAGTGAAGATATGATTAAATTTCTTCGGGAACAAATTCATTTATTAGAAAGAGAAGTTGAGGACCTGAGATATGATGGATATCAACTCAAGAAACAACAGAAACCCCTGAAGGCTGAAGTAGAAGCAAAAACCAAGGACTTTAGAAAGCTTCAGGAAGAGTATAGCAACAAGTGTGAAAATTATGACTATATTAAGAGACAACTTGCTGCTGTAACTGAAGAACTTGACAATTTGAAAATTAAGTGTGGAAAAACAGATGTTTGTTTTAAAAATTATACTGCGTCAAGTCAGACAGTCGAGTCCTTGTTTGAAACCCAATTAAAATTCAAAGATTATCAAAACAAGGGTTTAGGGTAGGATAGTGTTCCTCCACCTTTCAATCATAACTACACATCCATCCCTATGACATATGAAGAAATTGTCAGGGTGGCACATCTTAAATATGGAAAACCAGCTGGATTTATGTCAGGAGGTATTCAGGTTGAAAATCCAAATGTGTCTACTTCATGTGTAGGTAAAGTATTAGAAGATGAGAACAAGGAGAGCACTACTGAACAAACCAACATCTCTTTGAACTCTAAGTCTTTTGCTTCGAACTTAGCTGCTTCTGATCAACCTGCCGTTGAGAAATACAAGCCTCCAATTCCAGCGCAACAAAGTGCCTATTGCAAGCGTGCATCTGGGAACAATAAGAGACAAGGCAAGGATACGCCACCAAGGGCGGGAATAAATAACTTTGCAGTGAAGAAAAAGACTTGTTTTCACTGTGGAACACTTGGACACATTGCCAGAAATTGTCCTAATCGTGCATACGTTCCCAACTTTGCACAAGGATGGAAAAACACGCCAAGTGGGAGATACTTCAAAAGAAACCCTTCCAGGTCACATTCAGACAATGGTGACTGGAACGCACACAAGGAAGAATCAAACCCACAAGGCAAAGAATCCGAATCCCAAGGGAAAGAAGGAAATCTCGGCTAAGAAGCCCAATCCAAGAGATGCTCCAGTGAAACAAAGACCGGTTAGGTCAAAGTTATCTCGACAATCGGCTTCATGTTCCAAATAAAGTGCCGAGGAACCCATCGGATCGAAAAAGAAATGGGTTAAACCCGAATATAGATGGGTACCGAAGATGAAAACTCCCAAATCTTCTAATGACTTTAATATTTCATTGTCTTCTGTTTGTGATAAGCAGGATATGTCATGGGAGAAAGTATTGTGTGTTGATGACAAAGGTCGACTGTAACGCCTGTGTTTCTAGGCTTGTCATTAATGTTGATATAATAGTCTAGGTTAACCTTTGTAACCCGTTTTGAAATAACAGAAGTGTATTATTTGAGTATTATGTGTTCTGTGCTTAATTGCTTAATTATGTGGTTTGATTAATTAAGAATAAAAATAAGCGTCAAAATTTAAGTGTAAACTAAACTTGATATCTTTGGATAACATTGTAGTAGTTGAAACGAGGTTTCCGAATATATATAGAACGCCCAAATCTGAATTCATATGAGGAAGTTACGATTTTCTGAAGTTTCGACTTAGCGGTATGCAGCCTGAAATACTCGATTTGAGATCGAGCGGTTTTTAGTCGAAGCAATCTAAACGAGGATCGAAGGTCTCGTTGTTGGTATCGAAGTGATGAAAATTTAGGCAAGAACGGACGTCAAACGAAGAAGTTATGAATTTATAACGAAGTTTTTCTATCCCGGCCTATTAAAAATAAATAAAAAAAAATAAAATCAATATTAGCCGACGAAGTCTAAACGAAAGTTGTAGAGCGTAGTCTCACCTACGCGTGGATATAAAGAACGTCGAAAACGGAGTTCGTATGAAGAAGATATGGATTTTCGAAGTTTGTTAAATAATTAATAATTAAATTTAATTATTAAACCCGGTATTATCCGAAGGGGAGTCACCGGGCTTATCCGAAGTACACCCAGCGTACAGCGAAGCATGACGACCTTCGCACTCGAGTTCTTCGGATGACGAACGCCATGACGATTTCGGACGAGTACGCCCCTCGTACAGGCGTACGCCCCGCGTACTCTGAGGCTCCAGCCTCCTATAAATAGGATGCGAGGGTTCCGGGCTTATTTGCTCATTTCTCCTCGTTTTTGTGCCGAAGCTCTGCGCGTAAACCCCCGAAGAATCAAACCCACAAGGCAAAGAATCCGAATCCCAAAGGAAAGAAGGAAATGTCGGCCAAGAAGCCCAATCCAAGAGATGCTCCAGTGAAACAAAGACTGGTTAGGTCAAAGTCATCTCGGCAATCGGCTTCAAGTTCCAAATCAAGTGCCAAGGAACCCATCGGATCGAAAAAGAAATGGGTTAAACCCGAATATAGATGGGTACCGAAGATGAAAACTCCCAAATCTTCTAATGACTTTAATATTTCATTGTCTTCTGTTTGTGATAAGCAGGATATGTCATGGGAGAAAGTATTGTGTGTTGATGACAAAGGTCGACTGTAACGCCTGTGTTTCTAGGCTTGTCATTAATGTTGATATAATAGTCTAGGTTAACCTTTGTAACCCGTTTTGAAATAACAGAAGTGTATTATTTGAGTATTATGTGTTCTGTGCTTAATTGCTTAATTATGTGGTTTGATTAATTAAGAATAAAAATAAGCGTCAAAATTTAAGTGTAAACTAAACTTGATATCTTTGGATAACATTGTAGTAGTTGAAACGAGGTTTCCGAATATATATAGAACGCCCAAATCTGAATTCATATGAGGAAGTTACGATTTTCTGAAGTTTCGACTTAGCGGTATGCAGCCTGAAATACTCGATTTGAGATCGAGCGGTTTTTAGTCGAAGCAATCTAAACGAGGATCGAAGGTCTCGTTGTTGGTATCGAAGTGATGAAAATTTAGGCAAGAACGGACGTCAAACGAAGAAGTTATGAATTTATAACGATGTTTTTCTGTCCCGGCCTATTAAAAATAAATAAAAAAAAATAAAATCAATATTAGCCGACGAAGTCTAAACGAAAGTTGTAGAGCGTAGTCTCACCTACGCGTGGATATAAAGAACGTCGAAAACGGAGTTCGTATGAAGAAGATATGGATTTTCGAAGTTTGTTAAATAATTAATAATTAAATTTAATTATTAAACCCGGTATTATCCGAAGGGGAGTCACCGGGCTTATCCGAAGTACACCCAGCGTACAGCGAAGCATGACGACCTTCGCACTCGAGTTCTTCGGATGACGAACACCATGACGATTTCGGACGAGTACGCCCCTCGTACAGGCGTACGCCCCGCGTACTCTGAGGCTCCAGCCTCCTATAAATAGGATGCGAGGGTTCCGGGCTTATTTGCTCATTTCTCCTCGTTTTTGTGCCGAAGCTCTGCGCGTAAACCCCCGAAGAATCAAACCCACAAGGCAAAGAATCCGAATCCCAAAGGAAAGAAGGAAATGTCGGCCAAGAAGCCCAATCCAAGAGATGCTCCAGTGAAACAAAGACTGGTTAGGTCAAAGTCATCTCGGCAATCGGCTTCAAGTTCCAAATCAAGTGCCAAGGAACCCATCGGATCGAAAAAGAAATGGGTTAAACCCGAATATAGATGGGTACCGAAGATGAAAACTCCCAAATCTTCTAATGACTTTAATATTTCATTGTCTTCTGTTTGTGATAAGCAGGATATGTCATGGGAGAAAGTATTGTGTGTTGATGACAAAGGTCGACTGTAACGCCTGTGTTTCTAGGCTTGTCATTAATGTTGATATAATAGTCTAGGTTAACCTTTGTAACCCGTTTTGAAATAACAGAAGTGTATTATTTGAGTATTATGTGTTCTGTGCTTAATTGCTTAATTATGTGGTTTGATTAATTAAGAATAAAAATAAGCGTCAAAATTTAAGTGTAAACTAAACTTGATATCTTTGGATAACATTGTAGTAGTTGAAACGAGGTTTCCGAATATATATAGAACGCCCAAATCTGAATTCATATGAGGAAGTTACGATTTTCTGAAGTTTCGACTTAGCGGTATGCAGCCTGAAATACTCGATTTGAGATCGAGCGGTTTTTAGTCGAAGCAATCTAAACGAGGATCGAATGTCTCGTTGTTGGTATCGAAGCGATGAAAATTTAGGCAAGAACGGACGTCAAACGAAGAAGTTATGAATTTATAACGAAGTTTTTCTGTCCCGGCCTATTAAAAATAAATAAAAAAAATAAAATCAAAATTAGCCGACGATGTCTAAACGAAAGTTGTAGAGCGTAGTCTCACCTACGCGTGGATATAAAGAACGTCGAAAACGGAGTTCGTATGAAGAAGATATGGATTTTCGAAGTTTGTTAAATAATTAATAATTAAATTTAATTATTAAACCCGGTATTATCCGAAGGGGAGTCACCGGGCTTATCCGAAGTACACCCAGCGTACAGCGAAGCATGACGACCTTCGCACTCGAGTTCTTCGGATGACGAACGCCATGACGATTTCGGACGAGTACGCCCCTCGTACAGGCGTACGCCCCGCGTACTCCAAGGCTCCAGCCTCCTATAAATAGGATGCGAGGGTTCCGGGCTTATTTGCTCATTTCTCCTCGTTTTTGTGCCGAAGCTCTGCGCGTAAACCCCCGAAGAATCAAACCCACAAGGCAAAGAATCCGAATCCCAAAGGAAAGAAGGAAATGTCGGCCAAGAAGCCCAATCCAAGAGATGCTCCAGTGAAACAAAGACCGGTTAGGTCAAAGTCATCTCGGCAATCGGCTTCAAGTTCTAAATCAAGTGTCGAGGAACCCATCGGATCGAAAAAGAAATGGGTTAAACCCGAATATAGATGGGTACCGAAGATGAAAACTCCCAAATCTTCTAATGACTTTAATATTTCATTGTCTTCTGTTTGTGATAAGCAGGATATGTCATGGGAGAAAGTATTGTGTGTTGATGACAAAGGTCGACTGTAACGCCTGTGTTTCTAGGCTTGTCATTAATGTTGATATAATAGTCTAGGTTAACCTTTGTAACCCGTTTTGAAATAACAGAAGTGTATTATTTGAGTATTATGTGTTCTGTGCTTAATTGCTTAATTATGTGGTTTGATTAATTAAGAATAAAAATAAGCGTCAAAATTTAAGTGTAAACTAAACTTGATATCTTTGGATAACATTGTAGTAGTTGAAACGAGGTTTCCGAATATATATAGAACGCCCAAATCTGAATTCATATGAGGAAGTTACGATTTTCTGAAGTTTCGACTTAGCGGTATGCAGCCTGAAATACTCGATTTGAGATCGAGCGGTTTTTAGTCGAAGCAATCTAAACGAGGATCGAATGTCTCGTTGTTGGTATCGAAGCGATGAAAATTTAGGCAAGAACGGACGTCAAACGAAGAAGTTATGAATTTATAACGAAGTTTTTCTGTCCCGGCCTATTAAAAATAAATAAAAAAAATAAAATCAAAATTAGCCGACGATGTCTAAACGAAAGTTGTAGAGCGTAGTCTCACCTACGCGTGGATATAAAGAACGTCGAAAACGGAGTTCGTATGAAGAAGATATGGATTTTCGAAGTTTGTTAAATAATTAATAATTAAATTTAATTATTAAACCCGGTATTATCCGAAGGGGAGTCACCGGGCTTATCCGAAGTACACCCAGCGTACAGCGAAGCATGACGACCTTCGCACTCGAGTTCTTCGGATGACGAACGCCATGACGATTTCGGACGAGTACGCCCCTCGTACAGGCGTACGCCCCGCGTACTCCAAGGCTCCAGCCTCCTATAAATAGGATGCGAGGGTTCCGGGCTTATTTGCTCATTTCTCCTCGTTTTTGTGCCGAAGCTCTGCGCGTAAACCCCCGAAGAATCAAACCCACAAGGCAAAGAATCCGAATCCCAAAGGAAAGAAGGAAATGTCGGCCAAGAAGCCCAATCCAAGAGATGCTCCAGTGAAACAAAGACCGGTTAGGTCAAAGTCATCTCGGCAATCGGCTTCAAGTTCTAAATCAAGTGTCGAGGAACCCATCGGATCGAAAAAGAAATGGGTTAAACCCGAATATAGATGGGTACCGAAGATGAAAACTCCCAAATCTTCTAATGACTTTAATATTTCATTGTCTTCTGTTTGTGATAAGCAGGATATGTCATGGGAGAAAGTATTGTGTGTTGATGACAAAGGTCGACTGTAACGCCTGTGTTTCTAGGCTTGTCATTAATGTTGATATAATAGTCTAGGTTAACCTTTGTAACCCGTTTTGAAATAATAGAAGTGTATTATTTGAGTATTATGTGTTCTGTGCTTAATTGCTTAATTATGTGGTTTGATTAATTAAGAATAAAAATAAGCGTCAAAATTTAAGTGTAAACTAAACTTGATATCTTTGGATAACATTGTAGTAGTTGAAACGAGGTTTCCGAATATATATAGAACGCCCAAATCTGAATTCATATGAGGAAGTTACGATTTTCTGAAGTTTCGACTTAGCGGTATGCAGCCTGAAATACTCGATTTGAGATCGAGCGGTTTTTAGTCGAAGCAATCTAAACGAGGATCGAAGGTCTCGTTGTTGGTATCGAAGCGATGAAAAGTTAGGCAAGAACGGACGTCAAACGAAGAAGTTATGAATTTATAACGAAGTTTTTCTATCCCGGCCTATTAAAAATAAATAAAAAAAGAATAAAATCAAAATTAGCCGACGAAGTCTAAACGAAAGTTGTAGAGCGTAGTCTCACCTACGCGTGGATATAAAGAACGTCGAAAACGGAGTTCGTATGAAGAAGATATGGATTTTCGAAGTTTGTTAAATAATTAATAATTAAATTTAATTATTAAACCCGGTATTATCCGAAGGGGAGTCACCGGGCTTATCCGAAGTACACCCAGCGTACAGCGAAGCATCACGACCTTCGCACTCGAGTTCTTCGGATGACGAACGCCATGACGATTTCAGACGAGTACGCCCCTCGTACAGGCGTACGCCCCGCGTACTCTGAGGCTCTAGCCTCCTATAAATAGGATGCGAGGGTTCCGGGCTTATTTGCTCATTTCTCCTCGTTTTTGTGCCGAAGCTCTGCGCGTAAACCCCCGAAGCCATCCCGACACCCCGTATCTCATATCCAAGTTAAGAAGGAAGTTTTGCGATCCCGAGATCCCGAAAAGTGCGATTCCCGAGCCGAAGCTCTGCCCGCGAGAAATTCGATTTTTGTAGAGATCTTCCAGATCTGCTGAGGATTACTACTTCTGCAAGTCGTAGTGCTGTCCGATCATCTTCAGATCAAGTGAGTGTATACTACCTTTCATAAGCACGATAATAATACAAGTATGGTTTGAGTGTATTAAGTATATTGTTGTTTATGTGTATAATTTTGTTGTTATATGTGTGAATGTGTATTCATTCTATTCTATCTCATAGATCTGATTTAGTTTCTATGAAATACGTGTTATGTGGGTGTGCCTCATCTGTTATGTGGAATATGTATTGAATGAAAATGATATATAGGTTTTAAACTATGTATTAAAATATATATTTTTATCTACTAATATGTTGGGTAGAACATGGGTAGATAGTTGGTGTGTAATAAACAGATGAGAGGCCTCGATGTTGTTGTTGTTGTTGATCTAGTTATTCAGCGGAGTATGGATAACGACCACGGATTCTTTCTAGACAGTCCAGTGGAACGCTAGCAGGTTCATAACCTGTAGGTGTTGTGAACGATGTGTTCACCGGTGTACTCTATCCCCCTCATGGTTGCCTTTAGGATATCTATTGTTGAGGAAACCCCTTAGCAGTAATGTCCGTCCCGATGAAAATCCTAGATTAGGTCCCTTGAGATAGATGTTATTTTAGGGACGTAAAGTGAGGATAACGGGAATGGGTAATCGGGATAGTGATTGGTTGGTGAAATTAAATATGAATATTTATTGTGGGTTGAAAACCCTATATGCTCACCAGGCTCCCAAGCCTGACCCACTCAGTTTTATTTGTATTACAGGAAGTGGCGCAAGGGCGTAAGATGGATGAATCATCGAGTTGTTTTGTTTACAAGTCTGTATATGTATATATTTGTTGAATGACTTGTAATGTAATCGTTTATGCTTTATGGTTTGTATCGGAACATGACATCCCGAGTTTTGATTATATATAATGAAAATGCATCTCTTGATGAAATGCTTTGATAAATATTATTTTATCTTGTTTTGTTTTGGGAACAAATTCCGCAACACTTTTAAATCAAAAGGATTTACTCTGAAATTATTTTAAAAAGCATAAATGAAATCGGTCTTTTCTGGCCGAGATTTTGGGGATGTCATAGTTGGTATCAGAGCATTAGTTTAAGCGAACTAGCAATTTGTAGGATTTCTAGACTTCAACTTAGAATGCTAAGTGGAGATTGTGAGAAGTGTGTCTGATATATTATAGACACGAGCACTAGTTTATTTTAGGAAAGTTGCCTAAAATGCTTTTATGTGCTAAATGTTATATGTTGCCATATATGATGTTAATTGTTCGGATCTACGGTTTGTTGCCAACCGGATCTGAAGGTTTATGTGTTTAGGATTCTAAGCGTATGTATACGATATTAGAACTAGCATGTAAACGTTTTGGAGTAATAAGGTGAAATTATTCGGTGTGTAGATCAAAAATGGTGAGAACAAGGAATGGCGTTGGAAACACAGATGAGAACAGGAATCAATCGCCAGTGATTGAGCAAATACCTGTTGTAGCAGCAGCACCAGAACCAATAACAATGGCTGGGGTGCAAGCCATGATTCGGGCTATGCTAGCCGGACAAAGGGATGAGATGCGACAGATGTTGCATGATAATAGGGACGAACCTATCATACCTATTGAGGAACCCGAATTGATTCCCGAGCAATCGGAGGAAGGGAATAATAGTCGCATTTTGAGTCAAGTTGGGACTCAAGGAGAACGAAGGAACGATCTGGAAAGGAGAAACAACAAGGATGGGCGAATGTACAAGAACTTCTTGGGTGCCAAGCCGCCAAGTCTTTCTGGGAGCCCAAATCCTGTTGAGATAATGGATTGGATCTCCGAAATGGAGATGGTATTTGAAAGTTGCGACTGTAGCAACAAACAAAAAATTGTCTTTGTCGTCAGACAACTGAAGACTGGAGTCTTGAGTTGGTGGAAGTTGTTGGCAGATACTATGCCACGAGGAGAAGCCCTGAAAATGTCATGGGAGGAGTTCTTGGAACAACTAAGGGTGTAGTATTGTTCAGAGATAGATCTGATTGATCTGAACAATGAGTTCCAAAACTTGAAGAAGGGGAGGATGAGCATAGATGATTATGCTACTGCATTCACTGAGAAGATGAAGTTATTTCTGTACCTAGTGCCAACGGAAATCTCTAAGATTGAGAGGTTTGCTAATGGACAGCCCGCCGACTTTGGTCCGACAGTCAAGATGGCAACTACTCTAAAAACGGTTGTTCGTGCAACTAAGAATGTGGCGGCCCAGCAGAAGGAAAAGGGTCTGGAAAGGATAGAATTTGGTGAAAAGAGGAAGTTCAATGGAACTTCAGGGTCCAATAAGAAAAACAAGTTCTCGAAGTCTGGTTCGAGAGGAAGTGGAGGTGAAGCGAAATGGTGCGACAAATGTAAGAAGAAGCATCATGAAAAATGTGAGGTATCGACCACGTGCTACAAGTGTGGAAAGCCAGGGCACTATGCCAATGAGTGTACCCTCTCTAAGAAGGTTTGCTATGGTTGTGGGGAGGAGGGACACACATCGAGGGACTGCCCTAAGAAGAAAGAAGCAGCTAGACCCAACATTCCGCCAAAGCCAAAGGCGAGAGCATTCCAGATGACACTGGAAGCTGCTAAAGATGAAGCTGATGTCACTTCAGGTACCTTTCTCGTTAACGAATTGCCTGCCCAAATTTTATTTGATTCTGGAGCCAACTACTCCTTTATATCGCATGAATTTGGTAGAAAACTAGCTTTGCCTGTTGATAGACTAGATAATGCCTTATTAGTCAAAGTTGCTAGTGGCAAGTTTGTACCTGTTAGCCATCGTATGAAAAACATCTTAATTGATCTGAATGGGAATAAGTTCCACGAGGAATTATTGCCTATAGAACTTAACGGTTTCGACATCGTTCTGGGAATGGATTGGCTTAGCGCCAATTATGCCAAAATTTTATGCAAGAAGAAGATAGTTAAAGTAAACCCGCCTGGGAAAGAGTCGTTTATGGTGTATGGAGATAAACGCAGAGTAAATTTTGGAATCATTTCATTGATGAAAGCCAGAAAGTGTTTGGCTAAAGGATGTATGTCGTATCTAGCATTCGTGATAGATGCTAAGAAGGATAAAAAGGCGATGCAGAGCATTCCGGTTGTGTGTGATTATCCGGAAGTATTTCCCGAAGATCTTCCTAGATTACCGCCTGATCGACAAGTGGAATTTCGTATTGACTTGTTCCTGAAACAACGCCAATTGCAAAAGCACCTTACCGATTAGCACCGACAGAGATGAAGGAGCTCATGATGCAGCTTCAGGAGTTATTGGACAAAGGTTTCATTAGACCTAGTTCATCGCCCTGGGGATCTCCGGTGTTATTTGTGCAGAAGAGAGATGGAAGTATGAGAATGTGCATCGATTACAGAGAGCTTAACAAGGCAACAATAAAGAATAGATATCTGTTGCCAAGGATTGATGACCTGTTCGATCAATTGCATGGTTCGAGCTATTTCTCGAAGATCGACCTAAGGTCTGGATATCATCAGCTGAAAGTAAGAGAGCAGGATATAGAGAAGACTGCATTCAGAACCCGATATGGACACTACGAGTTTTTGGTTATGTCATTTGGACTAACCAATGCTCCAGCGGCATTCATGGATTTCATGAACAGAGTTTGTAATCCGTTCCTAGATAAATCTGTGATAGTGTTCATAGATGACATTCTGATTTATTCGAAAAGCCACGAGGAGCATGGCAGACACTTGCGAGAAGTGTTAGAAGTCTTGAAGAAAGAGAAGCTGTATGCAAAGTTCTCCAAATGTGATTTTTGGATTCGTGAACTCCAATTCTTGGTTCACGTGGTCAACCAAGAAGGGATAATGGTTGATCCAGCGAAGATCGAAGCTGTGATGAAGTGGGAACAACCGAAAAGTCCCACGGAGATCTGAAGCTTTTTGGGATTAGCTGGATATTACCGAAGGTTTATCCAAGGCTTTTCTTCGATCGCTACTCCATTAACAGCTTTGACCCACAAAGGAGCTACTTATGCTTGGAGTGATAAGCATAAAGAAGCATTCGAGAAGCGAAAGAAGAAGCTATGCGAGGCACCGATACTTTCTCTACCCGATGGAGTTGAAGACTTCGCTGTCTATAGCGATGCGTTTGGGGTTGGATTGGGTTGTGTTTTGACCCAAAGAGAAAAGGTGATAACATATGCGTCTCGACAGTTGAAAGAGCATGAAAAGAACTACCCGACTCATGATTTGGAGTTGGCAGCGGTAGTTTTCGCTCTGAAGATATGGAGGCATTACCTCTATGGCACTAAGTGCAAACTTTTCACTGATCATAAGAGTCTCCAATATCTCTTTGGTCAGAAGGAATTGAATATGAGGCAACGACGCTGGCTAGAATTACTTAAAGACTACGACTGTGAGATACTTTACCACCCCGGTAAAGCTAATGTTGTTGCTGATGCTCTCAGTCGGAAAGTCAATCTTGAAAGGAAAAGGCCAAGAATGTTGAGGATAGAAGTTGTCTCGACAACTGTGGAAAGTATAAAGAAAGCTCAAGAGGAAGCTTCTGAAAAGAATGACCGAAAGGAAGAACGTTTGGGCAAAACGTTGGTGTTCGGTGTAAACAGTCATGGACTGGAGGTGTTCCAAGATCGGATTTGGATACCTAAGACAGGAGGAGTCAGAGATCTTCTGATGGAAGAAGCTCACAAAACCATGTACTCGATTCATCCCGGTAGCACAAAAATGTATAGGGACCTGAAACCCTATTATTGGTGGCCGATGATGAAGCTTGATGTTGCAAAGTATGTGGCTGAGTGTGTGACTTGTGCGAGAGTAAAGAAACAACATCAGAAACCGTACGGGAGTTTAGAACCATTGCCTGTGCCTATGGGTAAGTGGGAAGACATTGCTATGGATTTTGTCACTAAACTGCCCCGAACAAAGAATGGTCACGACATGATTTGGGTGGTCGTTGATCGATTCACTAAGAGTGCGTATTTCATAGCAGCCAAGGAGATATGGTCTATGGAAAAGCTTGCGAATTCTTACGTGAAGGAAATTGTGAGGCTTCACGGTGTTCCGTTAACAATTGTATCGGATCGTGATAGTCGTTTCACCTCGAGGTTTTGGAAATGTCTACAAGAGGAAATGGGTACCAAGTTGTGTTTGAGTATAGCTTACCATCCGCAGACTGATGGTCAGAGCGAACGAATGATACAAACACTTGAGGATATGCTAAGAGCATGTACCCTGGAATTCCTAGGTAATTGGGATGAACATTTACCATTGGTAGAATTTTCCTATAATAATAGTTTCCACTCGAGCATAAAGATGGCACCTTACCAATCTTTGTATGGACAAAAGTGTCGTACGCCGTCTTGTTGGCTTGAGGCTGGGGAAAAACAGTTTATGGGACCGGAGATAGTCCATCAAACTGCTGAAAAGTTGAAAATAATTAGGGAAAGAATGTTAGTAGCTCAGGATCGTCAAAAGAGCTATGCTGACAAAAAGCAAAGACCGATGACTTTTGAAGTTGGAGATTCGGTTTTGCTTAAAGTCTCGCCGTGGAAGGGACTTATAAGATTTGGTAAAAGGGGAAAGTTGAGTCCAAGCTTTATTGGACCGTTTAAAGTTCTTCAGAGGATTGGGAACCAAGCTTACAAGCTCGAACTACCAGAAGAACTGAATGGAATTCATAACACTTTTCATATGTGTTATTTGAGGAAGTTCACGAGGGAAGTTCCCGACATGATTCCACTTTCGGAGTTGAGAATCGATGAGAACAAAAGGTTGATTGAAGAACCAGAGGCAATCGTTGACCGAAAGACTAAGAAGTTGCGACGCAAGATGGTCGAGTTAGTGCTTGTCCGATGGAAACACACGAATGGGCCGAATCTCACCTGGGAGACGGAGAGTGACATGATGGGTCGCTATCCGCAGTTGTTTGTCGATGTGTGATTCTGGGGACGGAATCATTCTAAGGTGGAGAGAATTGTAACGCCTGTGTTTCTAGGCTTGTCATTAATGTTGATATAATAGTCTAGGCTAACCTTTGTAACCCGTTTTGAAATAATAGAAGTGTATTATTTGAGTATTATGTGTTCTGTGCTTAATTTCTTAATTATCTGGTTTGCTTAATTAAGAATAAAAATAAGCGTCAAAATTTAAGTGTAAAATAAACTTGATATCTTTGGATAACGTTGTAGTAGTTGAAATGAGGTTTCCGAATATATATATATATATATATATATATATATATATATATATATATATATATATATATATATATATATATATATATAACGCCCAAATCTGACTTCATATGAGGAAGTTATGATTTTGTGAAGTTTCGACTTAGCGGTATGCAGCCAGAAATACTCGATTTGAGATTGAGCGGTTTTTAGCCGAAGCAATCTAAATGAGGATCGAAGGTCTCGTTGTTGGTATCGAAGTGATGAAAAGTTAGGCGAGAACGGACGTCAAACGAAGAAGTTATGAATTTATAACGAAGTTTTTCTGTCCCGGCCTATTAAAAATAAATAATAAAAATAAACTCATAATTAGCCGACGAAGTCTAAACGCAAGTTGTAGAGCGTAGTCTCACCTACGCGTGGATATAAAGAACGTCGAAAACGGAGTTCGTATGAAGAAGATATGAATTTTCGAAGTTTGTTAAATAATTAATAATTAAATTTAATTATTATACCCGGTATTATCCGAAGGGGAGTCACCGGGCTTATCCGAAGTACGCCCAGCGTACTGCTGTACGCCCCGCGTACAGCGAAGCATGATGACTTTTGCACTCGAGTTCTTCAGATGACGAACGGCATGACGATTTCGGACGAGTACGCCCCGCGTACTCCGAGGCTCCAGCCTCCTATAAATAGGATGCGAGGGTTCCGGGCTTATTTGCTCATTTCTCCTTGTTTTTTTGCCGAAGCTCTGCGCGTAATTCCCCGAAGCCATCCCGACACCCCGGATCTCATATCCAAGTTAAGAAGGAAGTTTTGCGATCCCGAGATCCCGAAAAGTGCGATTCCCGAGCCGAAGCTCTGCCCGTGAGAAACTCGATTTTTGTAGAGATCTTCTAGATCTGCAGAGGATTACTACTTCTGTATGTCGTAGTGCTATCCGATCGTCTTCAGATCAAGTGAGTGTATACTACCTTTCATAAACACGATAATAATACAAGTATGGTTTGAGTGTATTAAGTATATTATTGTTTATGTGTATAATTTTATTGTTATATGTGTGAATGTATATTCATTCTCTTCTATCTCATAGATCTGATTTAGTTTCTATGAAATACGTGTTATGTGGGTGTGCCTCATCTGTTATGTGGAATATGTATTGAATGAAAATGATATACAGGTTTTAAACTATGTATGAAAATATATATTTTTATCTACTAATATGTTGGGTAGAACATGGATAGATAGTTGGTGTGTAATAAACAGACAAGAGGCCTCGATGTTGTTGTTGTTGTTGATCTAGTTATTCAGCGGAGTATGGATAATGACCACGGATTCTTTCTAGACAGTCCAGTGGAATGCTAGCAGGTTCATAACCTGTAGGTGTTGTGAACGATGTGTTCACCGGTGTACTCTATCCCCCTCATGGTTGCCTTTAGGATATCTATTGTTGAGGAAACCCCTTAGCAGTAATGTCCGTCCCAATGAAAATCCTAGATTAGGTCCCTTGAGATAGATGTTATTTTAGGGACGTAAAGTGAGGATAACGGGAATGGGTAATCGGGATACTGATTGGTTGGTGAAATTAAATATGAATATTTATTGTGGGTTGAAAACCCTATATGCTCACCAGGCTCCCAAGACTGACCCACTCAGTTTTATTTGTATTACAGGAAGTGGCGCAAGGGCGTAAGATGGATGAATCATCGAGTTGTTTTGTTTACAAGTCTGTATATGTATATATTTGTTGAATGACTTGTAATGTTATCGTTTATGGTTTATGGTCTGTATCGGAACATGACATACCGAGTTTTGATTATATATAATGAAAATGCATCTCTTGATGTAATGCTTTGATAAATATTATTTTATCCTGTTTTGTTTTGGGAACAAATTCCGCAACACTTTTAAATCAAAAGGATTTACTCTGAAATTATTTTAAAAAGCATAAATGAAATCAGTCTTTTCTGGCCGAGATTTTGGGTATGTCACATCGACCCAGTTTCAAAATGGACTGGGTTCCAAAGACCAATTGATCCCGCTTTGTGCTGGAGCAGCTATGGAGGCATATCATCAGACTTCGGTTTGTTGGTAGTGGCTGGTCCTGACATATGATTGGGGACATCTCTCAATTGTACAACATTTAGACATTTGTTGAGAGTATGTGTCCTTTTGCGGGAAAGGAAGAAAGGAAGAGATCACAAATAGGGTTATTGCTTAATGATATGAAGAATTTTCGGATCTGTTCTGAGGTTATGCTTGTTGTTCTCAGACCTTCTGAATGCAGATTCAATCGGTGAATTACGGTTTGCGTTTTCTTCTCTATACTCCTGAGTTTTTCTTAAGCTGATTCACTTTAAAGACTAACTTTTGTTTTAGGATAGTTTAAATTTGCGCATTTAGTTTCGTTTCTCTCCTATGCACAAATTTAGGGGGAGAAATAAAAACAAAACAAAAATTAAATAATAATAATAATAATAATAATAATAATAATAATAATAATAATAATAATAAAATTAATTTAAAAAAAATCCAAAATAAAAACATTAGAAAATCAGAAAATAAAAAAATATGGTGTTAATGGAATGTGCTTGCAGGAGATGTTTTGGGAAATGAAATTAGCAAGTTATAACGGGCAATCTGAATCGGCGTAAGGTACCTAAGTTGAATCTTCTACGCTCTGTGTTCGATGCGCTGGTAGGCACGGAAGATTTTAAATGGACTTGACTAGGGAGAGTTGAACCTAATGAATTTAAGGACTTGACAAACTTTGACCTAGTTAGACCCGTTTAACTTGATTTCACGATGCTCGGATAGGTTGAGCAGGGAGATATACATGGGAATCTACTGGTCACACTAAATAACCCGTATCTAAAACTGTGGTTTCACTTTTCCTCGATGTGCAGATTCTGTCCTTAATTCCGATTGGATGGGGCGACTGGTAAATTCCGATAAATTAGGTATGTAGAAAATCGTTTTCTTTTTTTTGTTTGTTAGTCATATGTTGTCACCTTTGCATGACTTCCATTCCGACCTGGTACACAACATATGCAACTCTATTTCTCTGCAGGCTATATATATGAAATTCCTCTCATCTGTTAGCCATATGTTGTCTCCTTTGTGTGACTTCTAATCCGACCTGGTACACAACATATGCAACCTTCTACTTCTCAACCCCTTTGAAACAATAAGTAATAGAATTTTGCATCTGTTCTCTCTCTGAATGGTTGTCTGCTCACCCGGTGTAAGGAGTACTCTGGAAGTTCTTAATAGTTGGGGCATATCAGGAAGTGGGAAACACGTTCTAGTACACTTAAAATTGAACACATACAAATTGCCTATAGATCTCGCTGCTCAATTTAGGTGGAAAACAATATCCCTGGTTGTAGTCAGTTAAATGGTCATAAGAAAATTTTATTTAAGAATTAGGGCCAATTATGATAATAAAGTTACAATTAGATATATGCATGTATCATGTCTTGGTAAATTGTCCAAAATTGTCACAATTTTTTCGTGTTTAAGTGGACCACAATACTGGCGATCGATCAGAAGAAGATGTGAAGATAAGGGTACCGACAAGTGGAATAAGACTGTCCAACAACTTTGATCCCAAATCACTCTTAAAGTTAGCTATTATTTTTGTTTTTGTTAAGTTTATTCATAGTGTTCTTCTAATTTAAATATTAGGGGAGAATTAAAAAAAGTGTTATTTCTGTTTTATTTCTTTTTTAGAAGATTTGAAAAATCCAAAAATATTTTTGTTTTTGTTTTGTGTGCTAAGTTTTCTTTTAGTTTTGTTTTGTCTTGAAAAGTGATTTCAGGTGTGGATGAGACTCATGGAGTTCGTGTCAAAGATTTCTGAGCCAAGGCTTCGTCCGTGAGCATCGAAGAATTCTCATTCGAATGAGCAAGAAATGAAGATCATTCTTTCAACATTCAATCCTTCAACCCCAGAAGCAAAGTGAAGCAGAAATTGAAGATTATGTGACGGATTTTATTGAAGCCTCCTGAATCAGTCTGCTGCTATCGTTGTACCTGCTGAAGTGATCCAGAAAATTATTTCTCTTTGAAGTTCTCTCTGAAGATTCTCAAGCTGAAAGCGTCATCTTTCAAGAATCAATACGTCAAGCCTCCTCACCTGATGTGCGTTCAATGCCAAATTCTGAAGAAAACCTCAAGTGCTCAAGATGAAGTCATTCATTAAAGATTCATATGTTCATCCTTATGCTGTGAAGAAATCGAAGGTTAAAGCTGAAGCCAAGCTCCCATTGAAGATTGACAAGAAGAGCCAGCTACTTTTTAGGGGGAGCTTGTTGGGTCGATTAAGAAAAGAAAGCTATAAACAAAGGGGAGATTGTTGGGTCAAAATATGGTTTATACTTTGCTTTTCTGGGCAAATGTATTTTTCTGTAATATTTTTGGAGTTTACGGTCATGTTTACGGTTGAGTTTACGGCCGTAAACACCTTACGATCGTAAACCCATTTACGACCCATGTTCTCCGGCCCACGTTCCCCTTGTATATATATATATATATATATATATATATATATATATATATATATATATATATATATATATATATATATATATATATATATAGGTGTTAGGGTGAGGAGTAGAGATTGATGAACATGAAGAGAGTTTACGGCTAGAGAAAATAAGGAGCATATGTGTGTAATTGTGTGAATCTTTTGTATCTTGAACTTTAATTCTAATCAATTCATACAGAGATTCATATTATTCTTCTTCTCCTTCTCTTCTATTTTATCTGAAATCATCCGTTTGATTGGGATTCCGCACCATCAAACGGATCTGATTGATACACAGACAAATTAGGGACTTACAATAAGTGTTGTTACTCGTCTAAAATGGAGAGTAATATTAATTCCTTTCATGGTTTGTACAAACAAGGATTTACTTTTTTCATTTGATAATAAATGTCGTGGTATTAATGCTTTTTTATAATAATGTTCTTTATTTTAAAGCATTGCCTTGTAATGGTGTGTAAGAAACTGTGTCGATTCTAGACAACTTAGGAAATAATGTATTACATATCGATTCTTCCACTAGTTTGGATAAAGTATCCTTGTGCCATTGTCGTCTTGGACATGTTAACAAGAAGTGCATATGCCAACTCCAAAAGGCTGGAGTCTTGGAGTCATTTGAATTAAGGTCAGATGATAGTTGCAAGTCTTGTTTACTTGGAAAAATGACAAAGTCACCCATCACTGGTACTTGTACTAGGGGTGAAGGTTTGTTGGACCTCATACACACAGATATGTGTGGACCCTTCAGAACCACCACAAGAGATGCTAATTGCTTCTATATGACTTTTACTAATGATTACAGTAGATATGGTTATGTCTGCTGAATCAAGCATAATTCAGAAACTTTTGAAAAGTTCAAAGAGTTTAAACAGGAAGTGGAGAATCAGCTGGGCAGGAACATTAAGATGCTCCTATCCGATCGAGGAGGAGAGTATCTTAGCACAAAGTTCCTTGACTATCTTAAGGAATATGGAATTGCTTCACAATTGACACCTCCCAGAAAACCACAGCTTAACGGTGTGGATAAGAGGCACAATCAAACCTTGTTAGACATGGTTCGTTCCATGATGAGTAGAGCTTTGTTATCAATCTCATTCTGGGGGTATGCCATAGAGACTGCCACCCATATACTAAATCTAGTCCCTACTAAGAAAGTTGCCAAAACAACTCATGAGATGTGGACTGGGAAAGTTCCCAGTTTGGACCACATCAAGATATGGGGTTCCAAGGATTTCATGAGGTGTGAGACACATGATAAGCACAAAACTCGTAGTGAGCAGTGTATTTTCATCGGCTACCCATAGAATTCTTTTGGTTACCTCTTCTACAGACCTAGTGAGAATGTGGTCTTTGTGGCAAGGAGAAGGGTCGAGAGAGAGAGAGAGAGAGAGAGAGAGAGAGAATTTATAAGCCAAGGAAACAGTAGGAGGCAAATTGACCTTGAAGAACTTCAAGAGTCAAGCGGTGAAGGAACCTCAAACCCTAGCAATCAACCTGAGGAGGAAACTCATGTTGATGAGTTTGTACCTCTAAGGCGTTCCACAAGAGTTAGGAATCCACCTGAGCATTACTATAGTTTTCATATTACTGCGAAGATTAAGTCTATTAGGGTTTTACTAGCCATAGCTGCATTTGATGATTATAAAATATGGAAAATGGATGTCAAAACCGCTTTCCTTAATGAAATGTTGGATGAGGATGTTTACATGAGTCAGCCAGAGGGTTTTGTCGATGCAAAGCACCCTAATAGAGTGTGTAAGCTTTAGAAATCCATATATGGATTGAAACATGCATCTCACAAATGGAATCATTGTTTCGATGAGAAAGTCAAAGAGTTTGGTTTTTCGAGGAGCGAAGATAAGTCCTGTTTATATGCTAAGGCTAGTGGGAGTATAGTTAGCTTTTTGGTATCGTATGTGGATGATATACTACTCATAGAAAATGACATCCCAACCTTGCAGGAGGTTAAATCCTGGCTTGGGAAGTGTTTCACTATGAAGGACCTTGGAGAAGCTGCCTATATCCTAGGGATAAGGATTTTGACAGGAAAGAGTAAGAGACTAATTGAACTTAGTCAAAGTACCTACTTGGATAAGGTGCTGAAGAGGTTCATCATGCCGGATTCCTTGAAAGGTGACTTACCAATCCAAAGTAACGCGAAACTGAGTAAGACTCAGAGCCCGAGTACAGAGGCTGAGATAGTTGAGATGACTCAAGTAATGTATGCTTCCGCTGTAGTCTCGATCATTTATGCTATGACTTGTACTTGCCCTGATGTGGCCTTTTCTTTGAGCATGGTCAGCAGATATCAAGGGAATCCGGGTAAGGCTCACTGGACTGCGGTAAAGAATACTCTCAAGTACCTACAGAGGACTAGGGAATGGGTCCTTACCCATGGTGGGAGTGATGACTTGAGAGTTGTGGGGTATAGTGATGATGGTTTCCAAACTGATAAGGATAATTTCTACTCTCAGTCAGGCTGGGTTTTTACCCTAAATGGAGGAGCAATTACTTGGAAGAGTTCCAAGAAAGAAACAATTGCTGATTTAACTTGCGAATTAGAGTACATAACAGCAAGCAAGGCGGTAAAGGAGGCTATATGGCTAAAGAACTTCATTACAGACCTTGGAGTTATACCAGCTATTAAGGAGCCTATGGAGATTTTCTGTGACAATGAGGGTGTCGTTGCCTTAGCTAAGGAACCAAAGTATCATGGCAGATCCAGGCACATCGACAGAAAATACCACTTCATTAGACAATGGATAAAAGAAGGACTCCTCGTGGTAAAGAGGATATCGTCGGATGAGAACCCAACTGATCCGCTCATGAAGGGACTGTGTAGGGTTAAGCATTTGCAACATGCGAGGCGCATCAGGCTGAAGGATGATATTAGTTTTACAGATTAGATAGTTATTTCTGAAACTTGTAAAATGTAAATTGACATTTGATGATTAAATAAATGTTGTTGTTTATTTATAAGTAAAGTGTTGCTATCTTGCGTCAATTGTTTATTATTATCTCAATTTTGCATGTTTTGACTTCCAGAATAATTACTTTATTCAAACTCCCCACATTCAATCATATGTTGGAAGTAGATATGAATCAAGACTATAATGAATTGGGTGTTTAGATGTCTAAGATGTTAGACATAGCTAAAGTTGCTACAACATTCATGAGTACTCAAAAGTTCTGGGTAATGGACTCAACCCACAGTCACTTGTATCACATCATGGAATTTATCTCGAGTGATCGTGAGATGGTAATATCATATAAGTCTTCAAACCTAGAGATATGAGTTGTTGATTATGAGTTGCTTGTTCATTGATTATACGAAAACGCACCGGTAACTCGATGTTATAAAACGTGTCTTTGTGTATGATTCAACAAGTAGTTTGTACAAGCATATGTGTCACACCCCAAAACCGGAACGGCGGAAACGTTCTGGGGTGGATGACGTCATGTCAAGTATCACAACATATGCAGTATAGTAATCAAAGTACAAAAACCATTGCATTAATAGTAGTAGTTTTACATCGGTTACATGTTATAGTAATATCATAGTAATTACATAACATAACATAGATGCAGCAAGGTACTAGGTTGTCTTCACAAAACTCCTGGGATGTACCTGTCTATCGCTGACCTGAGAATACAAGTTATTTTGAAAGCGTGTATCAGCATTTTATAATGTTGGTGAGTCCATAAGTATTTAGTGTCATTTGTGTAAGTAAGCATTTTATTCAAAATAACTTTATGAAAAGTAGTAGTTTATAATCTATGGTGTATTAGCGTCCTTTCCAGAAAATCCTATATTTTCTAAATAAAAGCAGTCTTCCACCAAGACTCGACAGAGTTATGTTTTAAAAAGAAATTTTCCCTTAAATACTATCATTACCAAATACAGAATTGAATTTAAAAGAGTAATGAGAAAATCAAAAGTAAAGATACTAAGGGAAAAATAACATATGCCTCAACAGTAATACTGCTGACTAAGGCAAAGGAAATCATAGACTCCAGGAGAGTATCAAATGAATGATACACCTGGCTCAGTCTAACAAAAGGAAAAACAGACCCCAGACAGTATCAAATGAGCGACAGCTAGGAAGGTCTAAAACAAAGAAATACAGACTCCAGACAGTATCAAGTGAACGATACAGCTAGCAAAGTCTAAAACAAAGAATGAATGTGAACCCGTATGTAACCATGCTGATCGACGATAGAGTATCCGATGACCCTCCAGGTCACGCGTAGAGGTAGTGGCAGTAGAGGTAGTGGCATTATGTCCCCCGTGGGCCTTACCGACGCGAACTGTAGCTAGTAGTCTGGGAGTGGGAGTGTCAGTCTCGTATAGATCTATACACATGATGTTCGCTCTCATCCCAGAGACTCTGGTTACACGACGTTGGCGCAATGAAGCGTCGTAGAGGGAAATAGTGTGTCACATTCTAATGTAAAAGAGAGAGGCAGAGATAGAGAGATAAAGATAGAGATAGAGTCTCCTAACTATTCCTATAATAGTTACTAGGGTTCCAGAAACATGAATAATAGAGGGAGGCCTTTACTACCCAAGGCGATGCACTGGATGAGAGAGAGAGAGAGAGAGAAAGAGAGAGCTTTTATGTCCATATATGTATACATGATATATAACTAATGTTTAAATGACCTTCGGATGGATAACCGATACCCACCAGACCACATCCCAATGAGGAAAAGGAAATAGGGCGAACTAGCCTTCCTAAGTATTTTAAACATTAGTTATATAACTATACAAATACATGCATGCATTTAACGAAGTAAAAGCATAGAAGAAAACTTTGATGAAAACTTTGGAATACCTTTACACATAAGAAATTTATGACTTGATGTCAGTTTGTAAAACAAGTTTGAAAATCTTTGGAATCCTTTGAAAAAACTTTCATAACAACTTTGAAAATGATTTGTATAAAACAGATTAAGTGAAGAAAAAACTTTGGAAAACCTTTTAACAAGAGTTTAAAGCGAGATTGGGAAAATCTTAAGCTGGATAAAATAGTGTAACATGTGAAAATGTATTTGGCTATACAGTTGTTAATCACATGTGATTTATATAATAACTGTATAGGTCAACTTGTATTCCCCCCCTATAAAAGCAGTTAAAATCATTTAAAAGGTTAATTCAGGGGTATGAACTCACCTGTTGTAAGTGGATCGGATGGAGGTGCCGGTTGGGTGCTCGGTGTCAAGTGAAGACTTGAACACACTTAGTGACCTAGTAACATATGAAGGCATATGTTTACATACAATTAGTGTTTATAATACTAATTTAAACACGTAAACGCATCCTAATGTGCGGAAAACGCTTTTGTCAAGTGCTAGGAGGCTATTGGGTTGCAAATAAGGGAGTGTATGGCCTAGTTAGGGAGTTTACTCTTCTAGAGTAAACTCTTTATAGAGTTTACGGCCCTAAGACCATATCCCCATGAGTTTACGGCCGTAAACTCATGGGTGGTGTGCTCTTGGATGATTTAAGGTCTTATCTCTCTAGTGGAATTAAGCTAGGCTCAAATCTACGGCTTATGAAGGGTTTAAGGCCTCAAATAGACCATTCATGGGAGTTTACGGCAGTAAACATAGAGTTTACGGCCGTAAACTCTTACTAGCCCCTTCCTTTTGTGTTTTGATGGTTCATACTTGTTTCTAGTCAATTATACAAGTCAAAAGGGGTGTTAGGGGCATCATATGACCATTTTATGGAGTCTACGGCCCATGGACCAATCCTAGGGGGGTTTACGGCCGTAAACTCCTAAGTCCTTGGTTTGATTAATGTTTAAAGCCCTTACTTCGTTTGTGGTTGATTCTAGACATTTTTCCCAAGCCATAGGAGGTGTTTGAGGGCAATTCTAACACCTTTATAGGTGTTCACGGCCCATGAAGAGGGGTTTACGGTCTAAGAGTGTTCTTGGGCCGTAAACTCAAGTTTGCTCTCCAAAATGAAAGGTTTTGGTGTTCTAAGCTCGAAGGTGTAAGTCCACAAGTCATATCTAAGCCCTAGGAGTGATTTGGAAGGGTTTTGGGGCTTCAAACCCCCACTTATTGGTGTTCACAGTCCAATAGTGTTCTTGGGCCGTAAACACATGATTTGGTCACTTTTGGATGTCTTAAACATGAATTTTTATGCTAAATAAGCTACACAACAAGTTAGGATAGATTACCTACGATTTTAGAGCTCGAAATGGACGTTTTTCGATCGAAATCAATTTGTAGAGAGAGAGTGAAAAATCTCAAATGGAGTCCACTCACCCTTATATAGGGTTTGATTCTGTGGCTCGGAGGAAATCTACCCGATACTGACGTTAAACGGGGCTTTTGGTCGCATCCGATTAAATGGTCGTATTTTGAATTGGTTGTAACTAAAACTTTTCAAGGAATTATTGAGGGTGTTTCTAATTTGTTCCAACCCTTACGAAGTCATTATAAAAGTCCCAAATTAATTAACCAATCCAAAAAGGTTAACGGACAAATTAAATAAAGCGATTTTTATTAATGGAAGAAGAGGTTAAAAATGACGGGACAAATTGCGGGTTGTCACATCATCCCCCCGTCAGAAGGAATTTCGTCCCAAAATTTGGGTAGAGGTATGAGGGTACTTCCTATTCGGTTGGTCCTCACACTCCCAAGTGAGCTCTGGCCTTTGCTTGGCATTCTAACAATCTTCACTTACGGGATGCGGATTCCGTTTCGTTCAGTTAGCGATTCCTACAGGTGCGTCTACGAAGTTAGGGTTCCCAATGGTTTCTATCAAGATGAGTGGGATACAAAGAGTGACGTCGAGAAAACAATTTTCAAGTCTAAGAAGTGGATTGAATTGGGGTGAAACTTATGGAATTTCCGAAAGTAGTCGTGGTCTGACGAGGGTTGGACCAATTTTTGTGAAGAATCTCGGATGGTCCTAAGCTCTCAGAAGGGTAGATCTTTTCGGTACATAGAACATAGTGTACTTCTATGGCAAGATCATCACTGGTGTGATCGCCATTCTAAAGTTCCAAACGTTCTCTCATACTGGGAGTGTAGTCCTTCAGGTTGGTTCTTAGAAAGCTCGGGTTGTCCATGGATTCGTGTTTCCTGTCGATTGGCTTTTAGAGGTTTTCTGGATTATCGGATGAATTGGATGTCTACGGGTATCTGTTTGTTGCAGGGTGGCTATCTCAATCTTGTGCAAAATGAACCTGCAGTTTTGATTCTTGAGATGTTTCTAACGGAAACTCTCAGGGTCGGGGAGATAGAGTTTCACCAGACAAGTGCTTAGAAAGTTTTTAAACTTTACATTATCGTCTAGTTAGCGCTTTCACAATATGATTCCTAACGGGAAAGGATCATGCTCTTACTTGCCTTGTTGTTTCATAGACAGCAAGCTCTGCTCAGGGCTAACTCAATCCTTAGAGATTTTCTGAAGTGCTGGACCATCTCGGGAGGTGGTTCTACCATCTCTGCGAGAGATATCATTCTTGGAACACCTACTAGTCTTAATGAATCTCTAAGACATGCCCTAATCTCCAAGGTGTCGGTTTATTTTCAGTTGCAGAAAAGTGAGTGCTCTAGTATAACCCATCGACTAACACCTAGACTGGTGTCAAGTCTATAATCTCTTCGGCATCTGAGTTATAAGGCTTAACGCCACCCACTGACGTACTTTATTCAAGTATTCTTGGCTATAGAGGCTATCCTGTGGTTCTTCGCATTCTAATATTCACTTCGGAGAATGTAGTTAATCGTCTACAGGGCGACGGCGACTTCTTCCACGTGAGGAGGCGGAGTGTCCTGGGCACTACTCGTCGGTAACAGGGTGGACGAAGTGCCTGGGTAGTGAGAGCATCTTCTGTAACTACTCTTCCGGGGGTTCTGAGTTTTCTTGATTTAGGTTAAGTCTATAAGTATAGGGTTTTGTCACTCGGACTTCTAATCTCCTCATCCACTCTTCTCAAAGTTTAACTTATCGCAGCTTCCGGATTTCCGGGATATCCGTTGATATGCTTAATTCGGGGGATTAAGCGTGAATTGATGGTCGTAGTCAATGTCCTTGACTCTTACGACTCAGATTTCCTTACCTACTAAGGGTGTTAGCTACTATGTCGGCTTAACCGGGATGACAACAATTTCGGATTTGTGGTCATTATAGTAGCTCAACCCGTAGTGTTTCTCTTGACTCTAGCTCCTATTTTATGGGATAAGATGAAGGTTTTTGCTATGAGGTTCGTGGTAGAGCTCATACTTGGCTTAACCACTAATATTTTGTGTATGCAAGCCATATATAATTGAGGTCGACAGGATGTTCAGTAGTGGGCTAGCCGATTTAGTGATCAAGTGTTCTTCTCTCAAGTCATTCCAAGAGTTGTGATGCTGTGTGAAACATTTGAGGAATCACATTTGGGGTGCTATGCTTACAAGGTCTTAAGGAATCCAAGCTACAAGAAAGTTATGTCATTCTACTAGTTTTTTTATATTACAAGTACCCCATGCCATGCTAGTTAGGATGAAAACCTTGGAAAATCAAATAAGCATGAATATTAGAGAAAACATAGATCCATGGTTTTTAGGATTTCATGTACACCATAGGAGTGTTAGAATGCTTAAAACCCATCAGTATAGAGTGGGGTGTGTGTGTGTGTGTGAGAGAGAGAGAGAGAGAGTGAAGGGAAGTTGGAGTGTAAGAGAAGATGAAATAACTGAATGGGTAAGAGGGAGCATGGGATGTGGTGGATATTTTTTTTAGTACGAGAGGGTTCCTTTCTCTCATAATTAAATTTTTATATAATTTCTCTTTAATTCTTATAAACCCCTAATTTTTATAAAAAGGCTTCTTTATTTAATTCTTAACTTATTAAAAATCTTTGTTTTTAGCTCATAAAATATGACGTATGTTTGATAATTAAATTTTTATGTCTTTAATTATATCCCATAGCTTAATTATTTAAATTTGATATAATAAGGTTTATAACAAATCTTATAGAGTTTTTAGGTTTTAAAGTTTATAAATTTGGATTTTTGGGCTCTTTAGGGCTTTTTGAACCTTGTTAGATATTTACCATCATGTTGAAATGATTTTAGAAGATTTTAATTTATTTTTAGGGTTTTATACCCTTTTTTAATTGTAACAATTCTTTAGAGTTCGTTCTAATTCGAGTATTGGCATTTCCTACAGTAGTTAGACAACTAACTAGAATCGTAAGAGTCAAGTATATTAGCCCTAGATTTTAGTTGGATCCTATTTTATACAAGATTGTGACTTAATTTATATTACTATGTCATGGCATGATGTGCATATATGGTTTATAAAAAGTTTAATGCGTCCAAGAATGACCTGAATTTGATAGATGTCACATTCAGTGACCATCACATAAGGGGAAACTGTTAGAAATATTTTTATGTGATTGTCACTTCAAATAAGTTGGGTCTATGTCTATATCTCTCTAACAATCATTCTCAGAATGTTTCAGGTTGGATATATCATGTAGAGTTAACAAGTGTTTGAAGAATCAAATTTTGGAGCACTTGAAGTGAACATGGAGCACTTGATGTTGACATGGAGCACTTGCAGAATGCAAGTTGGACCATCATGATCTTAGATGGCACATCTAGATCGTATATGAAGCATCAAGATATTAGTGGATGATCTATAATATTGATGGCTCATCGTAAACATTGTTTGCTCATCCATAACTATATGGCTCAACAAGAGGTTGGTAGATAAACTTGAATACTTGGTGGCTCTACTTAAGTCAATAGATCAAGATGATCACATTGATGGCTCAACAAGGTTGTATATGGTTCATCATGTACAATGAAGGCATGTTCAAATTCTCAAAGGCACTTGAATTTCTTCAATGTTCCATCTTGAACACGCAGTTGTACATCTTTAAGTTCAAGACACATTCCAATATTCAAGAAACAACTCAACTTGATCAACAACACTTCTGGAAGTTGATGGCATCTTAGAAGACAACTGAGCAACATGATGCTCATATTTCTCATCTTATTATCAATGTTGATCAAGAAGGATAAAGAAATATGAAGACTTATAACTTGGATAAAACCCTAACAGAGTACTAACGGAATTGGAATATTCTATCCATTCTCCATTAAGTAGGGAAAAGGTGTCAATTAATGACTAAGTCATGATGACGTATCAACACCTGATTGGTCAAGCCATGTCATGGGATTTTCCAAAGCCTATAAATAGGCCCCTTGGGATCCACTATAAATTTTCTCTTTCTTGCTCAATTATGATCATTCGGCTCATTCCCAGCTTTCATTGTTTAGACTATATTTCGGAGATCCATTTGAGTGTTTTAGTGTGTTTTACATTCAAACACTTGTACCTAAGTCATTATGAATATGAGACACCTTTGAATCATTGATCTTGAACATATAAAAAATGTTTTTATCATTAATTTGGTGATTCACAACTCTTATTTTCCGCATTACTTTCCACTTGACGATTCTGAAACTCTATTTTAGTATTTTCAACACGTGGACTCTTCTAGTCTAGGTTTAATGAATTTTTTCATATCCTTTAGAACATGGGCATTTCTCGGTGATTCTAATGTTGTAAAGTATGCAACTAACAGGTTTAACTCTTCCTTCTATCATTATAAAACATCAGATTTCAATCGTTTCATTGCCGACAAGGGTTTGCATGAATTCAATACGAGTGGTATGAAATACACTTACCAACACGACGATAACATGAAATTAAGTAAGTTAGTATGTCAAAATTTCATTAAAGCGCAACCTCAAACTTTTGTGACAAATCTCCCATGTGAGCATTCAAACCATTCCCCGGTGATCCTTAAACCCAACAACGTTGATTTTTGCCCACCTGCATTTTGATTTTTCAACTCTTGGATGCTCAGTAAAGATTTCAATGAAGTCTTTGACAAATCTTTGATGACCTTTCTAGGATTTGGTGCTCCATATCAATTTTTCGATGGGGATGAGAGTACTAGATTCTTTGCCGGGATGTTGACAAACAAGAAAAGGAAAAACATGATTCATGGAATCACAATAAATAGTGAGTGGTGCTCCGATCCAAAACTTATCATGAAGGAGGTTGTCGAATACTTCAAAGGAAAATTCCATGAAACATTACCCAATAGACCCAAGTTGATCAGCCCATTGTTCAAGCTGCTAAATCTGATTCAAAGATCCCAAATCGAGTCCCCAATTATTATTGAAGAAACAAAATCGGCAATATGGTGTTGTGGCTCCGAGAAAGCACTAGGCCCCGACAGGTACATCTTCAAACTTATAAAATCTAAATGGGAGGTCATGAAAGATGATACAGTTTAGTATATTAACAAATTTGAGGAGATAGGCTCTATCTCTCACGAATGTAATTCATCATTCATTACATTAGTTCCAAAAGGAAAGGATCCAATTGTATTGGTAAATTATAGACCCATAAGTCTAATTGGGTGCTTATACAAAATCGTCGCTAAAATACTTGCAAACTGTTTGAATGATATCATTGGATCGATTGTAGACAAAGTTCAGTCATCATATGTAAAGGATAAGAACATCCTTGATGGACCATTAGTGATGAATGAAATTTTTACATGGGATAAGAAAGTAAAGAAGCCGAAATTTCTCTTGGGAGAAAATGGAGAACTTAGATATATAGTTGTCTTTCTACTGCAAGAGCCTCATTCTTGATCAACTGGACTCCTACGGAAGAGTTTCTAATATCGAGGGAAGTGAAACAAGGGGACCTACTCTCACCATTCCTTTTTATCCTATCAATGGAAGGTATCCACATGGCAATACAAGATGCAAGTGATAAGTCTTTAATCCATGGGATCAAACTACCACATAACGGACCAATTGTAACGCCCCGAGATTCAGGTACATTTCTTTCGTCCTTGTTCTTTGTTGAATGGGCATGTTTAGTCCTTGAGTGGAGGGTTTGTAGCAAGTGAGTATGTTGGGCGTACTAGAGGGCTACGATGCACGTACTCACACACTTAATTTGGAAGCGGAGTCGCCAAGGTACGCTGGGCGTACCTAGAGTTACGTCGGGCTTACCCAGCCCAGGTGCAAAAACCCTAATCCTCCTTGTGCACTATTTAAAGGGTGTTATGGCTCATTCCTTAACCTCCATATCAGTGAGTGAAACCCTAAAAGAGAGCCCCATCGTCGTTAGTGTGTGTGAGTGTTGATTTGAGCTTCTTGGTGCCTTAGTGCCTTGGTTAAGAAGAAGGAAGGGAGTTCTTGGAAGCTAAAGCTTGAGGTGCCATTTTGGATCTGAGATCTACAGAGGAAAGGGCTACACTTGGAGGTATAAAGTTCAAAACTTTCCTCTTCTTTTGGTTGTTGTTGTATGTGCCCTTTTTAGGGCCAAAAACCCCAAAGGTGGAGACTTTATGAGTGTAAAGTGCTCCATGGTCAGAGATCTGTCCCCTTTCAGTGTTATTGGTGGTTTAGAGCCATAAAGTTTCCATCTTGGATGTTAGTTTGAAGTCATGCATGTGTATTTAGCCTTCTAGAGTTGAAGGTTGGATCATTGTGAGAGTTGGCGACTTGTTCAGCCATGCAAAGGCTTAAAGTCATCAAGTTGATAGATTAAGGGGCTTAGAAGGGGTCAGATCTAAAATATGGACATAGGTCTTAACTGTTTAAGACATCAAGAGCTAAAGGGCTGATGCAGGGGAGTACGCCGGGCGTAATTCCTAGTACGCACCGTGTACTGGGTGGCGCTCCCCGATTCTGAGGTGCAGCCGGGTACGCTCAGCGTACACTTCTGGTATGCGCAGCGTAACCCGGAGAGTTGACTTTTGGTTGACTTTTATGTTTTGGTCTATTGTGGGGCCTTTGAGCTATGAGAGGGGTAAAATGGTCTTTTACCCTTCTGAGAGTGTCATAAGAGAACAAAGTCTAGCCTTTTAGAGTTATATTAAATAGAGTGTTATTTTCATATGATTAGGCGGAGGCTAGGCCAACGTTTACCGAGTCAGAGATTTACCGAAATACCCGAGGTGAGTCTTCTCACTATACTTTTAGAGTTAAAAGACAGAGTATTATAGAGCTATATGCCAGTGTGATTGCATGTTATTATGTGATGTGATTTGTTGTGATATGTGATATGCATGATTCAGAGTTACAGAGTTGGGACTTTCGAGTCCCTAGAGTTAGGGCTAGAGGGCCCACAGAGAGTTAGGGCTAGAGGGCCCCACTGAGATACATTGACCAGAGGGTCAACAGAGTTACAGCCTCGAGTGGCTATTATGTGTTAGTGTGGTATTTTGGGGAACTCACTAAGCTTATGCTTAAAGTGTTTAGTGTTATGTGTTTCAAGTACTAGTGATGACCGCGGGAAGGCGCCGGCTTGATTCATACACACACATGGGATTGGATGTATTTTGATCTTGGGAGACATTTGTGAAATAAAAACATGATGTTATGACAATTTCTGAATGAATGGTTTTGTTAAAATGTGTTTTTCAATGTGAAAAATTGTTTTAATTTTTACGGTGTTACAAGTTGGTATCATAGCCTAGGTTTGAGGGATTCGGGTGCACCTTCGGGCGTATCTGAACTCAAACCGAGGATTTGAGAAAACTTTGATAATAAAACAAGTTTTCAAAAGAAGAACTTGCGAGACAAACAGAGCAGAGTCGTGTGTAGGAACAGAGCTACCGAGAGTCGGCCAGTGAAGGCCGAGGCGCCAAGGGCACGAAGGAGAGCCTTTCAATTGACCGCGGAAGAGGTCCGCGCAGCGCCCGATGTCGTGGCTGGTATGTCTTCTTTCATGTATTTATTTTGATGTTGAGATTTTGTGCTTATAATATGTTATGCGTAGGTACTTTTCTTGTGAATTCTGTACCTGACTTGGTGTTATTTGACTCGGGTGCGAGTCGGTCTTTTGTATCTTTGACTTTTAGTCAGCATATCAGTGTTAGTCGTGAGGGGTTGAGTCGGCCTCTGAGAGTTTCCATAGCTGACGAGAGGGTGATATATGCCACAGAGGTGATCCGAGGGTACGTATTCGAGATTTTCGGTGTTGAGTTCCCGATTGATTTGGTTCCTATTGCGATGGGTGATGTCTGTATCATTGTAGTCATGGACTGGTTGAGTAGATTCGGTGCGGTTATCGACTGCGAGCGACAGCTGGTGACCATACGAGACCGTAGTGGGGGAGTTCTTACGGTGTACGGCAAGGGTACACGTTTTGGGTCAGCATTTTGTTCGGCCACTAGAGTGAGGCAGTGTCTACAGCAAGGCTGTAAGGGCTTTGTGGCGTATGTGATGGATACGCGGGTTGATTCAGAGAGACCGAGGTCAGTTGAGGAGGTTCCGATAGTGCGTGAGTTCCCGGATGTATTTCCAGAGGAGTTTCCGGGTGTGCCTCCCATGAGGCAAGTGGAGTTCAGTATCGATTTGGTTCCGGGGGTCGCGCCTATTGCCAAGGTGCCCTATCGCCTTGTACCTCCAGAGATGCAAGAGTTATCCTCGCAGCTTCAGGAGCTGTTGGGAAAGGGGTTTATTCGGCCGAGCAGCTCGCCGTGGGGAGCGCCTATCCTTTTTGTCAAGAAGAAGGATGGTTCACACCGGATGTACATTGATTACCGGAAGTTGAACAAGCTGACGGTCAAGAACCGTTACCCGTTTCCGAGGACCGATGATTTGTTCGATCAGTTGCAGGGAGCATCTTGGTTCTCCAAGATCGATTTGAGGTCGGGGTATCATCAGGTAAGGGTGCGAGATGAGGACATTCAGAAGACAACATTCATGACTCGTTATGAGCATTATGAGTTTGTGGTGATGCCTTTCAGACTCACCAATGCCACGACAGTGTTCATGGATCTCATGAACAGAGTGTGCAGGCCGATGTTGGATCGGTCGATGATCGTGTTCATCAACGATATTTTGTTGTATTCGAGATCTAGAGAGCAGCATGAGGAGCATTTGAGGGAGATCCTCGGAGTACTGATCGGAGAGGCTTTACGCCAAATTCTCCAAGTGTGATTTCTGGTTGCGAGAGGTCCAGTTCCTAGGGCACCTCGTTAACCAGAATGGGATATTGGTCGACCCGGCCAAAGTGGAGGCAGTGATGAGTTGGGAGGTGCCGAGGTCACCGTCCGAGGTCAGGAGTTTCTTGGGGTTGGCAGGCTATTATCGGAGATTTATCAGGGATTTCTCCAAGATCGTCGTGCCCCATACCAGGTTAACCCGGAAGGGTGTCTCTTTTTCATGGGGACCAGAGCAGCAGACCTCCTTTGAGACGCTTCTCCAGAGGCTATGTGAAGCCCCAGTGTTAGCCCTCCCAGAGGGGATGTAGGACTTTGTGGTGTATTGTGATGCGTCGATCTTAGGGTTGGGAACGGTGTTGATGCAGAGAGGGCATGTGATAGCATACGCATCGAGGCAGCTGAAGCCTCATGAGACGAGGAATCCCACCCACGATATTGAGTTGGGGGCAGTGGTGTTGGCCTTCAAGATTTGGCGTCACTATCTGTACGAGGTTCGGTATACGATATACACGGACCACAAGAGCCTGAAGTATTTGATGGATCAGCCTAACCTAAACATGCGACAGAGGAGGTGGTTGGACGTGGTCAAGGATTATGATTGTGAGATCCTGTACCACCCGGGCAAGGCTAATGTTGTAGCCGATGCACTGAGCCGCAGGGCGGAGAGCACCCCATTGCGAGATGTATGTTTGAGATTGACCGTGATAGCTCCGGTGTTGGACACCATTCGTGGGGCACAGGCTGAGGTTGTGCAGCCTGAGATGCATAAGAGAGAGCGAGTTGTTGGGTTGGTATCGGAGTTCGTTGCCGATGGTCGGGGGCTTATGACATTCCAGGGGTGTATCTGGGTACCGTTTGTGGGAGGGACGCGTACCATCTTGATGGAAGAGGCTCATCGGTAGAAGTTCTCGGTCCATCCTGGGGCCACTAAGATGTATATAGACCTGAAGAGGGAGTATTGGTGGCCCTGTATGAAGAGGGATGCCGCGTGGTTTGTTGAGAGGTGCTTAACCTTCCGTAGGGTTAAGGCCAAGCACCAGAGACCGCATGGTAAGTTGTAGCCATTGGAGGTTCCTGAATGGAAGTGGGAACAGATTACCATGGATTTTACCACCAAATTGCCAAGGACGGCTAGGGGAGTCGATTCAATTTGGGTGATTGTGGACAGGTTGACAAAGAGCGCCCACTTCCTTGCTATCAGTGAGACCTCTTCTGCAGAGAAGTTGGCAGAGATGTACGTGAGGGAAGTGGTATCACGGCATGGAGTGCCGATATCGATTGTCTCAGACCGAGATGTGCGTTTCACTTCCAGATTCTGGAAGAAATTTCACGAGGAATTGGGTACTAGGCTTCATTTTAGTACCGCATATCACCTCCAAACTGACGGACAAAGTGAGCGGACGATTCAGACGCTCGAGGACATGCTCCGGGCATGTGTGTTGGATTTCGGGGGGAGTTAGGACACGTATTTTCCCTTGGCAGAGTTTTCCTACAACAACAGCCATCATTCGAGCATTGGTATGCCACCCTTTGAGCTGTTGTATGGGAGGAGGTGTCAGACCCCCATTTGCTGGGGAGAGGTTGGGCAGCGTGTTATGGGTAGTACCAAGATTGTGTTGCAGAGGACTGAGCAGATACAGCAGGTCAGGCAGAGGTTATTAACCGCTCAGAGTCATCAGAAGAGTTATGCGGACAGGCGCCAGTCCGAGCTCGAGCAGGTCGGCGACTTTATTCTCCTGAAGGTCTCTCCTTGGAAAGGAGTGATCCGATTCAGGAAGAGGGGCAAGTTGGGGCGCCGATATATCGGTCCTTTTCGGGTGATTGCAAGGGTAGGCAGGGTAGCCTACCGGTTCGAGCTACCTGCAGAGTTAGGTCAGATCCATGACACTTTCCACGTGTCGCAATTGCGGAAGTGTATAGCCGATGAGTCGGCAGTGGTACCATTGGAGGATATTCAGGTGGATGCGAGCCTGAATTATGCTGAGAGACCGGTGGCAATCAGAGATCGGAAGATCAAGGTTTTGAGGAACAAGGAGGTACCCTTTGTTTTGGTTCAGTGGCAACATCGGAAGGGGTCCGAGACGACTTGGGAGTCAGAGTCAGATATGCGAGGGCAGCATCCAGAGTTGTTCCAGGAATGAGACTTCGAGGGCGAAGTCTAGTTCTAGTGGGGGCGAATTATAACGCCCTGAGATTTAGGTACATTTCTTTCATCCTTGTTCTTCGTTGAATGGGCATGTTTAGTCCTTGAGTGTAGGGTTTGTAGCAAGTCAGTACGCTGGGCGTACCTGTGACAACCCGATATTTCAACTCTTTGTAACGACCATAATGGGTCAAGTATTGTAACCACTTCTGAATAATAAAAAGTTACTTTCCTAATAACATGTATAAATAAGTTCTACTTAATTTCCTTCTATGATTAAATGTCTTTGAAACATAATCGTACGTGAAAAGAACGCCCAAATCCGACTTCATATAGCGAAGATGTGATTTTTCCAAGTTCGGCTTAGCAACAGACAGCTAAAAACTCGAATCGGAAATCGAGCGACTTTTGGCCGGAATGACCTAAACGAGAATCGAAGGTCTCGTCAATGGTATTCCAGCGGTAAAAAGTCTGGCAAAAACCGACATCAGATAAAGAAGTTATGAATTTTCTAAGAAATTCCTTAAACACGATGGATTTTTAATAAATAATAAAAATATAATTTTGGAATTTGCCGACGGAGTCTAAACGAAAGTTGTAGAGCGTAGTCTCACCTACGCGAGGATATAAAGACCATCGAAAACGGAGTTCGTATGAAGAAGATATGGATTTTTGAAGTTATTAAATAAATTAATTATTTATTTAATTCAAAATTCGGATATTATCCGAAGGGGAGTCAGCATCCTCCTCCGAAGTACGCGCTGCGTACTCCTGTACGCCCCGCGTAACCGAGAGGATTGGCCTCGGATCGTCCACGTCGCCATATCCGAGAAATCCGATCCATCCGATCCATCCGACCCGCCCGACCCGTCCGACCCGACGTCCCATCCGACCCGGCGTCCCATCCGACCCACCTCCCCAGCAACCCGTCCCATCCGACCCGAGAACCCAACAACCCGTCCCATCCGAACCGAGGCAGTCGAGGCTTCGGTCATGCATGACGTACGCGTACGCAGCGCGTACGAGCGTACGCCCCGCGTACCGAGGCAGACCAGCCTTCCTATAAATAGAATGCGAGGGTTTCCAAAGAAAGGGTTCATTTCTCTTCTCTCTCTCCCAACTTTGCCTCGTTTTCCGTGTCCGTTTAAACCCGAAGCTCTGGTCTTTTTGGCTCAAGTCCCGAAGGTCGATTTTACTCCTGAGATTCCCGAGAACCCCGACGAAAATCCGTTTCCCGAGACGAAACTCTGCCCGGTTTTCCATCTCGCTATCTTCAAACTTTCAAGTGAGTTTCATACCCCTAAATCAACCTTTTAATTAGTCTAAATACTTTTATATGCTTTCAAAGGGGGGGATTACAAGTAAAACACACGAGTATTATCGTGCGTTACATAAAGAAATTCTTTTATATACTGTTATATATTCAAATCACATGCGATTTATAAACATTTAAAGGAACTTATGTATATATGTATATATGTATATATATAACATATGTCACAATAGCATTTTCCCTTTTAAAAATATAATGTTGTTGTAATGCATATATAAACTAATCTGTTCTGAGATTTTTCTTGTCTATCCTAGACTCTACACCCAAAAATCTATACTTTCATAAACAAGCGATTCCTTTTCTCAATGTTTCTAAACAAACAAGACACGCTTTTTGGAAACTATAATAGGTATGGTTTTACGAAACAAATTTCTAACTCTTATGTAGTAGAATCACATATTTCAAGAAGTTCACTTTCGTGTACAAGAACAAACGTAACATTTTAACAAGTAGATCTGTTTTTTTTTTATACCACGGATTTGTGAGACACTAACTTCATGTACGTTCGAGTACACATTTCAAGTCCTGTATTATATACCAGAATCCCTTGGAGGGGGAGCATGGTGTTTGTGTATAGATCTATACGGGCTTGACAAACCCACGCCCTGACTGTTAGCTGCAGTCCACCGTTTGGGGTGACAAACGTCATAACATTCCAACGCCTGAAGAACGTTGTGTATAGGCATTCAGAGTCAATAGTATGGTTATAAAACTCACAAGGGGTATTAAAATGCATTGATTTACAAGGTTTTCAAATTCATTGGTTCTTTTACATTTACATACATTTTAGAAACAAACATTGGTCTTGAGTGAAGGCTACTTTTATACTAATAGAAAATATTGGATTTTCTAACCACAAACAAACGAAGATAAAACATTTCAGTTCATTCAAACATTGTCACTTAAATACTTATGAAATTCACCAGCTTAAATGCTGATCTACTCTTTCAAAATTTCTTGTATGTCCCAGGAAATCAGTAATTTCAGGTATTCATTTCGCTTTTGATGAAGGGATGCTGCGGCGCCAGTTTAATCTCGTATTTTGACATCATATTGTAATTGAGTTTTGAACATGTAATTTTTGACAAATGTAAACTTTCAATTATATATATGATGGTTGTATTGCTTTCTTTACTATGTATTCATTTGTTACGTTACCACATGAAGTCATCCGCCCCCGAACGTTTCCGCCGTTCAGGTTTGGGGGTGTGACAGATTGGTATCAGAGCAATGTTTATAGTGAACTAAGTATATCGAACCACATAAGATATACAAACTATAAATGCTTAAGGGACTAATACTCTCTGACAAAACAAATTTTCTTTTTACACTTAAGCAGCATTTCGTTCAACTTAAATTGGTAATTCATTTAAGTACAAATACATGCATACCACGAACTATTTTCATGTTATACAACTATACAAGTATTTAGACAAGTTGACACTACGATTGAGACTCGATATATGTAATCAGATTTTGGACAAATATAGCGTGATCAACTATATTTGCCCAAGATTGGACCAACGTATATCGAGGAATGATCATAGTAAGCAACAAGTCAAAACTTACCAAACCATTTCAAGAATCAAACACAAGAATTTAAATACTATAGGAGTATTTGCTATCTAAACTAGTTTAACTTACATGTTTTACATGTTCCGACTTTACTCAATTCTTATAACCCTATTTCTCGTACAGCCAAATGGCTGGATTTCACCACCCTGGCGACCCCTACTTTCCCAACCAAGGCAACGGAGGATGGATCGAAGATGATCCCGAAGAGGACGAGGAACCCATAGAAGTGGGTGATGACTCCGGTACCGACTCAGAGCCGGAAGTTATCGATCCACCACCCATTCAACCTCCCGTCTTCGTAAGGAACTTTCAAGGACCGACTCCCGTCTGGGGAAGTCACCTCCACCATTGGAGCCAACAGCAAAACCTACGCCCTCCCTACGGCATGTGTCGGGACTTCTATGATGTCCGCGGTGGAGGTTCGGCTGATCGAGCACTCCCGGTAATGGTGGGTAAGTTTGTCACACCCCCAAACCTGAACGGCGGAATCGTTCGGGGGCGGAGGACGTCATATTCAGTATCATAACAGTTCATAGAAAGGAAAGTACACACCACCATAATATAAATATGTTTGAAAAGTTTACATGATTGTAGGTGTTACATGTTTGCAAAAGAAATCAAATATAAAATGGTGATCCAAAATATGTTACTAACGCCAATGCGTTAGTCTTCAGAAGTAGTTGCTACCTGGCTAGCGGTTTCCTGTGAATACAAGTTATTTCAAAGAAAAAGTGTCAACATTTAAGTTGGTGAGTTCATAAGTAGTGTTTTGAGAAAATGTATGCCATTCGAAAGTGTTTGCATGTTTTCCAGAAAAACCCTTATTTTCTTATTAAAGTATGCAATGCATATGAATGTTCGTGATGTAAATTGCAACTAATTGTACCGAGAAAATCCCTTATTTTCCTATTAGTTGTTTGGTTTGTATACAGGAAAAACCCTTATTTCCCTGACATAGCTGGCAGTCTCTAAGACCGAAAATCGCAAGCAATCGACGTGCTCGAAAGGTGTGGCATAGTTTTACATAGTAAAGCTATACGAAGATCGCACTTATTAGATGAAGAATAGTTTTAATGACTACTCGTTCATAAAAGCATAATACCATAATAATTGTATATCCGATGAGTTTTATAACCATACTAAACATAATATGCCTGTAGCGACGTTCTTCAGGCGTCGTAGCGTTATGACAACTGTCACCCCAAAAGACGGACTGTAGCTAACAGTCAGGGCGCGGGATCATGACTTCCCGTATAGATCTATACACATTTGACACGTTCTCCGAACGGGAGACTCTGGTTATAGACAGGACTTGTTGCATTATTTTCTAATAAAGAAAGTAACGTTTGAAGATATACACGACTCATGGATTCTCAACTAAGTCCGTAATAAGGTAGTAGTTTGTATGCAAAGTTTAACCTCTTTCACAATGTTTGACAAAGCATAATCATAAGTTCTTTGAATGCATGAAATGATTTAGTAAAGAATGTTACCCTTGATATGATGTGTTTGTATGTAAACGTATAAATAAAACATATTTCTATTTATAAACATATTATATCCCAAAGAGGGTAAAGCTGTGTTGTGAGGGGTTTTGTATCATAATAACTTCACAAGATAGTTAAAACAACAGTATGAAAAGTATACCAAAAGGTTAATGTTTCACACGAATTTAGTCATGTGTTAACTTGTATTCCTCCCCAAAAAGAGTATAAAACATTTAAAATGTATTTAAAGAGTGTTCAAAGGGGATATGAACTCACTTGATAGTTTGAAGATTGTGAGGTGGAAAGCCGAGCAGAGTTTCGTCTCGGGAAACTGATTTTTCTTGGGATTCTCGGGAATCTCGGGAGTAGAATCGGCCTTCGGGACTTGAGCCAAAAAGACCAGAGCTTCGGGTTTGAACGGACACGGAAAACGAGGAAATGCTGAGAGAGAGAGAAGAGAAATGAACCCTTTCTTTGGAAACCCTCGCATTCTATTTATAGGAAGGCAAGTCTGCCTCGGTACGCGGGGCGTACGCTCGTACGCGCTGCGTACGCGTACGTCATGCATGACCGAAGCCTCGACTGCCTCGGTTCGGATGGGACGGGTTCTTGGGTTATCGGGTCGGATGGGACGGGTTGCTGGGGAGGTGGGTCGGATGGGACGCCGGGTCGGATGGGACGTCGGGTCGGACGGGTCGGACGGGTCGGACGGGTCGGCTTCCTCGGATATGGCGACGTGGACGATCCGAGGCCAATCCTCTCGGTTACGCGGGGCGTACAGGAGTACGCAGCGCGTACTTCGGAGAAGGACGCTGACTCCTCTTCGGATAATATCCGAATTTTGAATTAAATAATTAATTAATTTATTTAATAAACTTCAAAAATCCATATCTTCTTCATATGAACTCCGTTTTCGATGGTCTTTATATCCACGCGTAGGTGAGACTACGATCTACAACTTTCGTTTAGACTCCGTTGGCAAATTCCAAAATTATTTTTATTATTTATTTTATAACTAATCGTTTTTAAGGAATTTCTTTGAAAAATCATAACTTCCTCATGCGAAGTCAGATTTGGACGTTCTTTTTGTGTACGCTCACGGTTTAATGTTATCTATGACTTTCATTTAGATACCTAAGGCTAAATGTTATCGTATTGAAACTTTGCGTTTTTCGTTTGATCGGTGTTGTCGGTTTTGACAGAAATCTTAGAATGGTCATAGCTTCTTCGCCATAACTCAGATTTTAGTGTTCTTTATTTATTTGGAACCTTTAAGACGATATCTACTACATAGCGTACTCCAAATCAGAGCTTTTGAACAATTCATTTATCGATGATATTCCCATTACATTCAAAAAGGGTTACAAGACTCGGTTTATAATGCCCGGGATAACGGGTTGTTACATCATCCCCCCGTTAAACGGAATTTCGTCCCGAAATTTAATACAAGGTAAGAGTTTTAGGGGCTGAGGAAGAGATGCGGATACTTTTGTAGCATTTGGTCTTCCCGTTCCCATGTGAATTCGGGTCCTCTCTTAGCATTCCATCGAACTTTTACTATTGGAATGCGACTCTGTTTGGTCCTTTTAACTTCCCTATCCATGATCTCGACGGGTTCTTCCACAAAGTTGAGATTTTCGTTTAACGCGATTTCATCGAGTGGAATTACAAGTGTTTCGTCGGACAAACACTTTTTCAGGTTCGACACGTGGAATACTGGATGCACTTTGTTAAGCTCGATTGGAAGTTGGAGTTTGTAGGCCACTGGACCAACTCTCGAAATGATTTCGAAGGGTCCAATGTACCTGGGGTTTAGCTTTCCACGCTTCCCAAAGCGTATCATGCCTTTCCAGGGTGAGACCTTCAGTAGCACACGGTCGCCAATCTGGAATTCCAAGGGTTTACGTCTCCTGTCGGCATAGCTCTTTTGTCTATCCCTTGAGGACTTCAGTCGTTCTCGTATTTGCACGATCTTTTCGGTAGTCTCTCTGATGATCTCTGGGCCAGTAAGGGTGCTCTTAGTGACTAGACCTTTTGCCAATTGGGTGTCGCCCACTTCCGTCCAGCACAGGGGTGATCTGCACTTACGGCCGTAAAGGGCTTCGAACGGAGCGGTCTTGATACTAGTATGATAACTATTGTTATAAGAGAACTCGACCAAAGGTAAGTGAATATCCCATGCCTTGCCAAAGTCGATTACACATGCTCGCAACATGTCTTCCAAGATTTGGATCGTCCTCTCACTCTGTCCGTCAGTTTGAGGGTGGTATGCTGTACTCATGTCCAACCTTGTTCCCATGGATTTTTGCAGTGATTGCCAAAATCTGGAAGTGAACCTACTGTCTCTATCTGAGATGATGGACATTGGTACCCCATGAAGTCGTACGATCTCCCGGATGTAGGTTCTTGATAGTTTTTCCATCCTATCGGTTTCCTTGATAGGTAAGAAATGGGCTGATTTGGTTAATCTGTCGACGATTACCCAAATAGTATCTTGGCCACTCTGAGTTTTGGGCAGTTTGGTTATGAAGTCCATGGAAATCTGCTCCCATTTCCACTCAGGTATATCAAGTTGTTGGAGTAGGCCTGAGGGTTTTTGGTGTTCTATTTTTATTTTGGCGCAAGTTAGACACTTGCTCACATACGTAGCGATCTCCGCTTTCATGTTTGGCCACCAGTAGAGTTGCTTGAGATCTAGATACATTTTGTCTGACCCTGGGTGTACGGAGTATGGGGTCCTGTGTGCCTCGCTCATAACTACCTCTCTGAATCCCCCAAACTTTGGTGTCCAGATCCGGTTCATGAGGTAGCGTGCTCCGTCACTCTTGATTTCTAAGTTCTTGTCCATTCCCCTAAGGGCCTCACCTGCCACGTTTTCGGGTTTCAAGGCCTCTAATTGAGCTTCCTTGACTTGCGTTGATAGGTGCGAATGGATCGACATAGCTAATGACTTCACTCTCCGGCCTGAGTACTCCTTTCGACTAAGGGCATCGGCTACGACGTTTGCCTTTCCCGGATGATAGCGAATATCGCATTCGTAATCACTGAGTAGCTCGACCCATCGCCGTTGTCTCATGTTGAGCTCCTTCTGATCGAAAATGTGTTGTAAGCTCTTGTGGTCGGTAAAGATAGTGCTCTTCGTTCCATACAAGTAATGTCTCCAGATCTTCAGGGCAAACACTACTGCTCCTAGCTCAAGATCGTGGGTCGTGTAGTTAACCTCATGTGTTTTCAACTGTCTCGAGGCGTAGGCGATGACCTTACCCCGCTGCATCAGAACACATCCGAGTCCTTGGTTTGATGCATCGCAATAAACTACGAAGTCTTCTATTCCTTCAGGAAGGGATAGTATTGGTGCGGTGCACAAGGCTCGTTTGAGCGTTTGGAACGCTCTTTCTTGTTTCTCTTCCCAGTCAAAGGCCACACCTTTCTGGGTTAGGGTTGTAAGAGGCTTCGCTATTCGTGAGAAGTTCTGAATGAACCTGCGGTAGTAACCAGCGAGACCTAGAAATTGGCGAATTTCTGTAGGAGTCTTCGGTGCTGACCAGTTCTCAATGGCCTTAATTTTGGATGGGTCCACGTGGATTCCCTCTTCGCTTACCACGTGTCCTAAGAACTCGACTCTTCGGATCCAAAATTCACATTTCGAGAACTTCGCATAAAGTTTCTCTCTTCTTAATGTCCCTAGAACTTGTCGCAGATGATCGCCATGTTCTTTCTTACTTCGGGAGTAGATCAGGATGTCGTCAATGAAAACGATGACGAACTGATCCAAGTAAGGTCGGCATACTCTATTCATCAGATCCATGAAGACTGCAGGCGCATTGGTCAATCCGAATGGCATCACCACGAACTCGTAATGTCCGTAACGAGTTCGGAAGGCGGTCTTCGGCACATCCTCCTCTAGCACTCGTAACTGGTGATACCCGGACCTCAGATCAATCTTAGAAAAATAGCTCGCCCCTTGCAGTTGGTCGAATAGATCATCTATGCGCGGTAGAGGATAACGATTCTTGACCGTTAGTTTGTTGAGTTCTCTGTAGTCGATGCACATTCTGAACGATCCATCTTTCTTTTTCACAAACAACACGGGTGCTCCCCATGGTGAGAAGCTCGGTCTGATGAATCCTTTTCCCAGTAGTTCATTCAGTTGACTGGATAGCTCCTGCATCTCTGCCGGGGCTAATCGATAGGGTGCCTTGGCTACTGGGGTAGCTCCGGGAATCAGATCGATTCTGAATTCGACTTGTCTTACGGGTGGTATCCCTGGAAGGTCCTCGGGAAACACATCGGGAAAATCGCATACGTCGGGCACATCCTTGATGTCCCGGACTTCGCGTTTCACGTCTACAACATGTGCAAGAAATGCGTGACACTCCTTTCGTAAGTGCTTCTGAGCTTGGATACTTGAGATGATTCTAAGAGTGGCACTAGGTTTGTCGCCCAAGACGAGGAAGGTTTCGCCGGTTGGCAGATTAAGGCGAACGGCCTTATCGTAACATAGAATGTCCGCACGATGTGAACTCAGCCAATCCATGCCAATGATGACATCGAAACTCTTAATCGAGACTGGCATGAGGTTGATTTGAAAGGGATTATCGTTTAGAGTTAGGGTGCAGTTTAAGTATATCTCTTTAGTGCTTTCAGTTTTCCCGTTGGCCATTTCTACTATGAACGGTTCACTTAATGATTGTGGTAATGGTTTTAGCATGCTTTTAAAGTCGGAACATGCAAAACATGTAAGTTAGTTTAAATAGCAACTACCCCTATAGCATTTATTGTGTTTGATTCTAATAACGGTTTGGTAAGTTTTTAAAATTTGTTGTCCACTGCAGACACCCCTCGGCACACGTTAGTCGGCTCTCGGACAAATATAGTTGATCAGGCTATATCCTTCCCAGTTCCGATTACATGTCCCAAGGCGTACCTGTACTGCACAACTTATTAATAATACTTCTAATATGGTACGATGTGGAACTGTTATTTATTACTAAATGAATGCATGCTTACTTTACAAAAACTAAATAAATTTAATTTCAAAAGTATGACTCTTCTCAGAGTGTTTTTGCCCAGTTGAGTTTATAGTTGTATAAAAAAAAATGGTTTTGATATACTTAATTCACTATAAACGAAGCTCTGATACCAATCTGTCACACCCCCAAACCTGAACGGCGGAATCGTTCGGGGGCGGAGGACGTCATATTCAGTATCATAACAGTTCATAGAAAGGAAAGTACACACCACCATAATATAAATATGTTTGAAAAGTTTACATGATTGTAGGTGTTACATGTTTGCAAAAGAAATCAAATATAAAATGGTGATCCAAAATATGTTACTAACGCCAATGCGTTAGTCTTCAGAAGTAGTTGCTACCTGGCTAGCGGTTTCCTGTGAATACAAGTTATTTCAAAGAAAAAGTGTCAACATTTAAGTTGGTGAGTTCATAAGTAGTGTTTTGAGAAAATGTATGCCATTCGAAAGTGTTTGCATGTTTTCCAGAAAAACCCTTATTTTCTTATTAAAGTATGCAATGCATATGAATGTTCGTGATGTAAATTGCAACTAATTGTACCGAGAAAATCCCTTATTTTCCTATTAGTTGTTTGGTTTGTATACAGGAAAAACCCTTATTTCCCTGACATAGCTGGCAGTCTCTAAGACCGAAAATCGCAAGCAATCGACGTGCTCGAAAGGTGTGGCATAGTTTTACATAGTAAAGCTATACGAAGATCGCACTTATTAGATGAAGAATAGTTTTAATGACTACTCGTTCATAAAAGCATAATACCATAATAATTGTATATCCGATGAGTTTTATAACCATACTAAACATAATATGCCTGTAGCGACGTTCTTCAGGCGTCGTAGCGTTATGACAACTGTCACCCCAAAAGACGGACTGTAGCTAACAGTCAGGGCGCGGGATCATGACTTCCCGTATAGATCTATACACATTTGACACGTTCTCCGAACGGGAGACTCTGGTTATAGACAGGACTTGTTGCATTATTTTCTAATAAAGAAAGTAACGTTTGAAGATATACACGACTCATGGATTCTCAACTAAGTCCGTAATAAGGTAGTAGTTTGTATGCAAAGTTTAACCTCTTTCACAATGTTTGACAAAGCATAATCATAAGTTCTTTGAATGCATGAAATGATTTAGTAAAGAATGTTACCCTTGATATGATGTGTTTGTATGTAAACGTATAAATAAAACATATTTCTATTTATAAACATATTATATCCCAAAGAGGGTAAAGCTGTGTTGTGAGGGGTTTTGTATCATAATAACTTCACAAGATAGTTAAAACAACAGTATGAAAAGTATACCAAAAGGTTAATGTTTCACACGAATTTAGTCATGTGTTAACTTGTATTCCTCCCCAAAAAGAGTATAAAACATTTAAAATGTATTTAAAGAGTGTTCAAAGGGGATATGAACTCACTTGATAGTTTGAAGATTGTGAGGTGGAAAGCCGAGCAGAGTTTCGTCTCGGGAAACTGATTTTTCTTGGGATTCTCGGGAATCTCGGGAGTAGAATCGGCCTTCGGGACTTGAGCCAAAAAGACCAGAGCTTCGGGTTTGAACGGACACGGAAAACGAGGAAATGCTGAGAGAGAGAGAAGAGAAATGAACCCTTTCTTTGGAAACCCTCGCATTCTATTTATAGGAAGGCAAGTCTGCCTCGGTACGCGGGGCGTACGCTCGTACGCGCTGCGTACGCGTACGTCATGCATGACCGAAGCCTCGACTGCCTCGGTTCGGATGGGACGGGTTCTTGGGTTATCGGGTCGGATGGGACGGGTTGCTGGGGAGGTGGGTCGGATGGGACGCCGGGTCGGATGGGACGTCGGGTCGGACGGGTCGGACGGGTCGGACGGGTCGGCTTCCTCGGATATGGCGACGTGGACGATCCGAGGCCAATCCTCTCGGTTACGCGGGGCGTACAGGAGTACGCAGCGTGTACTTCGGAGAAGGACGCTGACTCCTCTTCGGATAATATCCGAATTTTGAATTAAATAATTAATTAATTTATTTAATAAACTTCAAAAATCCATATCTTCTTCATATGAACTCCGTTTTCGATGGTCTTTATATCCACGCGTAGGTGAGACTACGATCTACAACTTTCGTTTAGACTCCGTTGGCAAATTCCAAAATTATTTTTATTATTTATTTTATAACTAATCGTTTTTAAGGAATTTCTTTGAAAAATCATAACTTCCTCATGCGAAGTCAGATTTGGACGTTCTTTTTGTGTACGCTCACGGTTTAATGTTATCTATGACTTTCATTTAGATACCTAAGGCTAAATGTTATCGTATTGAAACTTTGCGTTTTTCGTTTGATCGGTGTTGTCGGTTTTGACAGAAATCTTAGAATGGTCATAGCTTCTTCGCCATAACTCAGATTTTAGTGTTCTTTATTTATTTGGAACCTTTAAGACGATATCTACTACATAGCGTACTCCAAATCAGAGCTTTTGAACAATTCATTTATCGATGATATTCCCATTACATTCAAAAAGGGTTACAAGACTCGGTTTATAATGCCCGGGATAACGGGTTGTTACAAAGTTAGCCAATCAGTCCTATCAGTCTGGAGTACAAGCTAGCCGACTCCGGGATATCAACGTGGAAGTGCAGGTTCACACTTCTGACATCCGTAGGCTGGACAAGATGCAAGACAACGCTCAATTCCAAACCGAAGCGTTTCAAGCGCAAATGATTGCAGCCCTCGCCGAACTAAGGGAACAACAAGCCGCTTTCAATAGGCGTCTAATGGAGTCAAAGCAATCAGATACGGAGTCAAGCTCCAAGCGCAACCTTCGACGCAAGTAGTGCTTGTCAAGGACTCAAATTTTGTTATAGCTTAGGACCTCGGCTAAAAGTCTTTAAATTTCTCGAACTTTGTAATCGGAGACCCTTATAGGGGTCAAATTTTCATGATCGTTGTAACAACTTTTATATTAATATAAGTGGCACTATTACTACTATGTTGAGTATTTCGTTCGAACCTTGAATGGTCTTTGAGAACCCCAAATACTTGTTTCATACCTTCAGTCTTACAAATAACTTTCATTCTTCTATTGTAAGACTCATACTATCATTTGTTGTTGAACTATAGCGATTTAGTTCATGAGACACATACATTTTCCATTCTATGAAATTCTTATCCTTGTCTTTTCAATCTATAGTTGAAGGATGCCTCCGCGTAGGAATCCGAGGCGAAACAACGGTGAGGAAGCACCTATACCACCACCACCTCCACCACCCCAATTTGATGCTGTTATGTTTCAAGCAGCAGTCACCGCAGCAGTGGCAGCTGCCATGTCACAGATCAATAACTCAAGTACTAATGGCTCGGGATCTGGCACACACCCATCCAACCATGGCGAGAGTCATGGACCACCTCGGGAATGCACCTATAAGGACTTCACTAATGCCAAGCCCCGAATGTTTTATGGTACTGGTGGTGTGATGGCCCTGAGGCAGTGGATCGAAAGGACGGAGGCAGTCTTTGAAATATGCTCCTGCCCCGAGCACAGCAAGGTCAAATTTGCAACTTTCACCCTTCTCGATAAAGCTTTAACTTGGTGGAATGGCCACGTTAAAGTACTTACCCTAATCGTGGCGAACTCCATAAGTTGGGAGAACTTGAAGGCCATGATGATGAGAGAATACTGCCCACGGGGAGAAATTCAAAAGCTTGAACACGAGCTATGGACTCTCGGAATGGTGGGTACCGACATCGCTACTTATACCAACAGATTCTGCGAGCTGGCAATCCTTTGTCCAGATATGATTGCTCCCGAGAGCAAGAAGATAGAAAGGTACATCTGGGGACTGACGCCCCAAATGCGATCAAGTGTGTTAGCTTCTAAACCTGACACCTTTGAAAGTGCTAAGGAACTGGCACAATCTCTGATCGACTACGGAGGTCATCAGAACTCAATCACTTCTGCACCAGCACCACAGAAAGCAAACAACAACTACAACAACTACAACAACAACAACCACAACAATGGCAGGAAGAGAGCATGGATTAAAGGGAAGGGTGGATCTTCCCAAGAATCCGCGAAGAAACAACTTGTGTCAGTAAATGCTGCCATTGTACCTACTACAGCCCCTATAAATACCTACCCAACAAAGCCTTATATAGGCAACCTCCCAAAATGCACCAAATGCAATTACCACCACCATGGACCTTGTCGAACTATGCAGTGCACTAACTGCAGCCAGAAAGGGCACACAGCCCGTTTCTGCAAGGAACCCGCGAAGCCGATCACTCAAGTTCCCGGTGCGGGTGTAGGGCAGGCTTGCTACGGTTGTGGCGAGGTGGGCCACTACCAGAGAAACTGTCCTAAGGCAGCAGGCACCGGAGGTGTTAGACGAGTTTTGGCAATAGGCCACGACGAAGCTGTAGCTGACCCAACTATAGTTGCTGGTACGTTTCTTCTCGATAATTCATACGCATGCATATTATTCGATAGTGGAGCGGAGAGAAGCTTCGTGAGTCAAAATTTTATTCATTTACTTAAACCTAAACCTAGCAAGTTAGAAAATTCATTCACTATAGAGATGGCCAATGGAAAAACCGAAAACACAAATTGCATATACATGGGCTGTACGTTAACATTAGACGGCCATTCTTTCCCAATCAATCTCATGCCCGTTCAAATTAAAAGTTTCGACGTCATCATCGGCATGGATTGGTTGAGCCTTCTTCGCGCCGACATCATGTGCTTTGAGAAAGCAGTCCGTCTTAACCTCCCAAACAACGAAACATTAGTTGTCTACGGCGACAAATCTAGTACAAACCTTCGCATCATTTCGTGCATCCAAGCTCGAAAGTGCTTGCGGAAGGATTGTCGAGCATTCTTAGCGCACATCGTCGATACAAGTCAAGAACTGAAGGACATCAAGAGCATCTCGGTAGTACGCGACTTTCCCGATATCTTTCCAGAAGAACTACCAGGATTACCACCGCAACGTCAAGTCGAGTTCAGAATCGACTTAATTCCAGGAGCTACCCCAGTAGCGAAGTCGCCTTATCGTCTTGCACCAGCAGAGATGCAGGAACTTTCCAGTCAACTTAATGAACTCCTTCACAAAGGATTCATAAGACCAAGTTTCTCACCTTGGGGAGCACCAGTCTTGTTTGTAAAGAAGAAAGACGGATCGTTCCGTATGTGCATCGACTACAGAGAGCTGAACAAACTTACTATCAAGAACCGCTATCCTCTACCCCGTATCGACGACCTATTCGATCAACTTCAAGGGGCGAACTACTTCTCCAAAATAGACCTGCGATCCGGATATCATCAATTACGAGTTCTAGAGGGGGACATTCCAAAGACAGCCTTCCGAACTCGTTATGGACACTACGAATTCGTAGTGATGCCGTTCGGATTAACCAATGCACCAGCAGTATTTATGGACCTAATGAATAGGGTGTGTCGCCCTTACTTGGATCAGTTCGTCATCGTCTTTATCGATGATATACTTATCTACTCTCGAAGTGAGGAAGAGCATAGTCAACACCTACGAAAAGTCCTAGAAACACTGCGAACGGAGAAACTATATGCGAAGTTCTCTAAATGCGAATTTTGGATTCGAAGAGTCGAATTTTTAGGTCACGTTGTTAGCGAGAAAGGTATACACGTAGACCCTTCCAAAATTAAGGCTATTGAGAACTGGTCGGCACCAAAGACACCTACAGAAATTCGTCAATTTCTAGGTTTAGCTGGCTACTATCGCAGATTCATAAAGAACTTTTCGAGCATTGCGAAACCTCTTACTTCATTAACCCAGAAAGGAGTGGCCTTTGACTGGGAAGCGAAACAAGAGAAGGCATTCCAGACACTAAAACAGGCCTTGTGCACCGCACCGATACTATCCCTCCCCGAAGGGATAGAAGACTTCATGGTGTATTGCGATGCTTCAAATCAAGGACTTGGTTGTGTTCTTATGCAGAGAGGGAAGGTTATCGCTTATGCCTCCCGACAGCTTAAGACACACGAAGTGAACTATACGACACATGACCTCGAGTTAGGAGCAGTGGTATTTGCTCTGAAGATCTGGAGGCACTACTTATACGGAACAAAGAGTACTATATTCACCGATCACAAGAGCCTTCAACACATTTTCGATCAGAAGGAACTCAACATGCGACAACGACGATGGGTTGAGTTACTGAATGACTACGAATGCGAAATTCGTTATCATCCTGGCAAGGCCAACGTAGTAGCCGACGCCCTCAGTCGAAAGGAATACACTGGTCGGAGGGTCAAATCTCTGACCATGACTATCCATTCCCACCTATCCACACAAATTAAGGAAGCACAAATGGAAGCTTTGCAACCTGAAAATGTGGCGGGTGAATCCCTGCGAGGAATGGAGAAGAATTTAGAAGTCAAGGGTGGCGGAGCCTACTATCTCATGGACCGAATCTGGACCCCAAATCATGGTGGTTTCAGAAACGTAGTCATGACCGAGGCTCACAATTCAAGATATTCCGTTCACCCGGGTTCAGATAAAATGTATCTGGATCTTAAGAAACTATACTGGTGGCCTAACATGAAAGCAGAAATTGCTACCTTCGTGAGTAAATGTCTTACTTGCGCTAAGGTTAAGGTCGAGTATCAGAAACCGTCAGGACTACTACAACAACCAGAGATACCGGAATGGAAATGGGAGCGGATTACTATGGACTTCATAACCAAGTTACCCAAGACGACAAGTGGACTCGATACCATATGGGTCATTGTCGACAGGTTGACCAAATCCGCACATTTCCTACCCATCAAGGAGACTGACAAAATGGAGAAGCTTACAAGAACTTACTTAAGGGAAGTAGTACGACTGCATGGTGTTCCGATATCCATTATCTCCGATCGAGATAGTAGATTCACTTCAAGATTCTGGCAGTCACTACAAAGTTCCCTGGGAACTAGGCTAGACATGAGTACAGCCTACCACCCACAGACAGACGGACAAAGTGAGAGAACAATACAAACTTTAGAAGACATGCTGAGAGCCTGTGTGATTGACTTTGGAAAGGCATGGGATATTCATTTACCCCTTGTCGAATTTTCATACAACAATAGTTATCATACAAGCATAAAGGCTGCTCCGTTTGAAGCCCTCTATGGTCGAAAGTGCAGATCCCCTCTGTGCTGGACTGAAGTTGGCGATACCCAGTTAGCTAGAGGAAGAGTTCCTGAAAGCACTCTCACAGGTCCGGAGATCATACGTGAAACAACAGAGAAAATCGTTCAGATTCGTGAACGATTGAAAGCCTCAAGAGACTGACAGAAAAGCTACGCTGACCAAAGGAGGAAACCTTTGGAATTCCAGGTAGGAGACCGCGCCTTATTAAAGGTCTCACCGTGGAAGGGTTTAATACGATTTGGAAAGCGGGGGAAACTAAATCCAAGATACATAGGGCCTTTCGAGATTCTTGCCAGAATCGGCCCAGTGGCTTACAAGCTAAACCTACCGCGCGAACTTAGTAACATCCATCCAACCTTCCACGTCTCA